>NW_027526325.1:3462291-3706074 GCF_048455015.1 Haemaphysalis longicornis
ACAGAGACGTATGGGACGAGGGATTCCGTAAGGACACATATCAAAGTTGCAGTCCTTATTGCCAGTGCTGTTAGGCGCTTTAACAGTGTTTTATAGTGCCGAATGAGGTATGATTGCATTCTTCTTTTGCAGGAAGCAATAATTGAAAATTCAAGTCGAGAAAAAATGCGCCGTTTTTTCCGGAAGCGGGAATCGAACCCACAACCTCCCATAACGCGTGCGGTGCTCTACCATTGTGCTAGTTCAGCGGCGACTCCCTTCTCGACTATACGGCGGGGTTTTGTATTTACGACTGCTCAGAGCCCGGTCAACTAGCGCCGCCCCTCGACCACCGCGGGAAGACGAAGAACGTCTTTTCCCAGCGGCCGCACGTAACACGTGGTCAGAAGTCGGGGATAGCCAAAGGCATTTCAGACTGCTGAAGCCAGAACCGTCGTGATGCGTTTTGTAGAATAGAGACGTACGGGACGAGGGATTCCGTAGGTACACATATCAAAGTTGCAGTCCTTATTGCCAGTGCTGTTTGGCGTTTTAACAGTGTTTTAAAGTGCCGAATGAGGTATGATTGCATTTTTTTTTGCAGGAATAAAAAATTGAAAATTCAAGTCGAGAAAAAATGCGCCGTTTTTTCCGGAAGCGGGAATCGAACCCACAACCTCCGCATAACGCGTGCGGTGCTCAACCATTGAGCAAGTTCAGCGGCGACTTCCTTCTCGACTATACGGCAGAGTTTTGTATTTACGACTGCTCAGAGCCCGGTCAACTAGCGCCGCCCCTCGACCACCGCGGGAAGACGTAGAACGTCTTTTCCCAGCGGCCGCACGTAAGACGTGGTCGGAAGTCGGGGATAGCCAAAGGCATTTCAGACTGCTGAAGCCAGAACCCTCCTAATGCATTTTGTAGAACAGAGACGTACGGGACGAGGGATTCCGTAAGGACACATATCAAAGTTGCAGTCCTTATTGCCAGTGCTGTTTGGCGTTTCAACAGTGTTTTATAGTGCCGAATGAGGTATGATTGCATTTTTTTTGCAGGAATAAATAATTGAAAATTCAAGTCGAGAAAAAATGCGCCGTTTTTTCCGGAAGCGGGAATCGAACCCACAACCTCCGCATAACGCGTGCGGTGCTCTGCCATTGAGCTAGTTCCGAGGCGACTCCCTTCTCGACTATACGGTGGGGTTTTGTATTTACGACTGCTCAGAGCCCGGTCAACTAGCGCCGCCCCTCGACCACCGCGGGAAGACGTAGAACGTCTTTTCCCAGCGGCCGCACGTAAGACGTGTTCGGAAGTCGGGGATAGCCAAAGGCATTTCAGACTGCTGAAGCCAGAACCCTCTTAATGCATTTTGTAGAACAGAGACGTATGGGACGAGGGATTCCGTAAGGACACATATCAAATTTGCAGTCCTTATTGCCAGTGCTGTTTGGCGTTTTAACAGTGTTTTATAGTGCCGAATGAGGTAGGATTGCATTTTTTCTGCAGGAATAAATAATTGAAAATTCAAGTCAAGAAACAATACGCCGTTTTTTTCGGAAGCGGGAATCGAACCCACAACCTCCGCATAAGGCTTGCGGTGCTCTACCATTGAGCTAGTTCCGCAGCGACTCCTTTCTCGACTATACGGCGGGGTTTTGTATTTACGACTGCTCAGAGCCTGGTCAACTAGCGCCGCCCCTCGACCACCGCGGGAAGACGTAGAATGTCTTTTCCCAGCGGCCGCACGTAAGACGTGGTCGGAAGTCGGGGATAGCCAAAGGCATTTCAGACTGCTGAAGCCAGAACCCTCGTAATGCATTTTGTAGAACACAGACGTACGGGACGAGGGATTCCGTAAGGACACATACCAAAGTTGCAGTCCTTGTTGCCAGTGCTGTTTAGTGTTTGAACAGTGTTTTATAGTGCCGAATGAGGTATGATTGCATTTTTTTTGCAGGAAGCAATACTTGAAAATTCAAGTCGAGAAAAAATGCGCCGTTTTTTCCGGAAGCGGAAATGGAACCCACAACCTCCGCATAACGCGTGCGCTGCTCTACCATTGAGCTAGTTCCGCGGCGACTCCCTTCTCGACTATACGGCGGGTTTTTTTTTACGACTGCTCAGAGCCCGGTCAACTAGCGCCGCCCCTCGACCACCGCGGGAAGACGTAGAAAGTCTTTTCCCAGCGGTCGCACGTAAGACGTGGTCGGAAGTCGGGGATAGCCAAAGGCATTTCAGACTGGTGAAGCCAGAACCCTCGTAATGCATTTTGTAGAACAGAGACGTACGGGACGAGGGATTCCGTAAGGACACATATCAAAGTTGCAGTGTTTATTGCCAGTGCTGTTTGGCGTTTTATCAGTGTTTTATAGTGCCTTAATGAGGTATGATTGCATTTTTTTTGCAGGAATACATAATTGAAAATTCAAGTAGAGAAAAAATGCGCCGTTTTTCCGGAAGCGGGAATCGAACCCACAACCTCCACATAACGCGTGCGGTGCTCTACCATTGAGCTAGTTCCGCGGCGACTCCCTTCTCGACTATACGGCGGGGTTTTGTATTTACGACTGCTCAGAGCCCGGTCAAATAGCGCCGCCCCTCGACCACCACGGGAAGACGTAGAACGTCTTTTCCCAGCGGCCGCACGTAAGACGTGGTCGGAAGTCGGGGATAGCCAAAGGCATTTTAGACTGCTGAAGCGAGAACCCTCGTAATACATTTTGTAGAACAGAGACGTATGGGACGAGGGATTCCGTAAGGACACATATCAAAGTTGCAGTCCTTATTGCCAGTGCTGTTAGGCGCTTTAACAGTGTTTTATAGTGCCGAATGAGGTATGATTGCATTCTTCTTTTGCAGGAAGCAATAATTGAAAATTCAAGTCGAGAAAAAATGCGCCGTTTTTTCCGGAAGCGGGAATCGAACCCACAACCTCCGCATAACGCGTGCGGTGCTCAACCATTGAGCAAGTTCAGCGGCGACTTCCTTCTCGACTATACGGCAGGGTTTTGTATTTACGACTGCTCAGAGCCCGGTCAACTAGCGCCGCCCCTCGACCACCGCGGGAAGACGTAGAACGTCTTTTCCCAGCGGCCGCACGTAAGACGTGGTCGGAAGTCGGGGATAGCCAAAGGCATTTCAGACTGCTGAAGCCAGAACCCTCGTATTGCATTTTGTAGAACAGAGACGTACGGGACGAGGGATTCCGTAAGGACATATATCAAAGTTGCAGTCTTTATTGCCAGTGCTGTTTGGCGTTTTAACAGTGTTTTATAGTGCCGAATGAGGTATGATTGCATTTTTTTTGCAGGAATACATAATTGAAAATTCAAGTAGAGAAAAAATGCGCCGTTTTTTCCGGAAGCGGGAATCGAACCCACAACCTCCCATAACGCGTGCGGTGCTCTACCATTGTGCTAGTTCAGCGGCGACTCCCTTCTCGACTATACGGCGGGGTTTTGTATTTACGACTGCTCAGAGCCCGGTCAACTAGCGCCGCCCCTCGACCACCGCGGGAAGACGAAGAACGTCTTTTCCCAGCGGCCGCACGTAACACGTGGTCAGAAGTCGGGGATAGCCAAAGGCATTTCAGACTGCTGAAGCCAGAACCGTCGTGATGCGTTTTGTAGAATAGAGACGTACGGGACGAGGGATTCCGTAGGTACACATATCAAAGTTGCAGTCCTTATTGCCAGTGCTGTTTGGCGTTTTAACAGTGTTTTAAAGTGCCGAATGAGGTATGATTGCATTTTTTTTTGCAGGAATAAAAAATTGAAAATTCAAGTCGAGAAAAAATGCGCCGTTTTTTCCGGAAGCGGGAATCGAACCCACAACCTCCGCATAACGCGTGCGGTGCTCAACCATTGAGCAAGTTCAGCGGCGACTTCCTTCTCGACTATACGGCAGGGTTTTGTATTTACGACTGCTCAGAGCCCGGTCAACTAGCGCCGCCCCTCGACCACCGCGGGAAGACGTAGAACGTCTTTTCCCAGCGGCCGCACGTAAGACGTGGTCGGAAGTCGGGGATAGCCAAAGGCATTTCAGACTGCTGAAGCCAGAACCCTCGTATTGCATTTTGTAGAACAGAGACGTACGGGACGAGGGATTCCGTAAGGACATATATCAAAGTTGCAGTCTTTATTGCCAGTGCTGTTTGGCGTTTTAACAGTGTTTTATAGTGCCGAATGAGGTATGATTGCATTTTTTTTGCAGGAATAAACAATTGAAAATTCAAGTCGAGGAAAAATACGGCGTTTTTTCCGGACGCGGGAATCGAACCCACAACCTCCGCATAACGCGTGCGGTGCTCTACCATTGAGCTAGTTCCGCGGCGACTCCCTTCTCGACTATACGGCGGGGTTTTGTATTTACGACTGCTCAGAGCCCGGTCAACTAGCGCCGCCCCTCGACCACCGCGGGAAGACGTAGAACGTCTTTTCCCAGCGGCCGCACGTAAGACGTGGTCGGAAGTCGGGGATAGCCAAAGGCATTTCAGACTGCTGAAGCCAGAACCCTCGTAATGCATTTTGTAGAACAGAGACGTACGGGACGAGGGATTCCGTAAGTACACATATCAAAGTTGCAGTCCTTATTGCCAGTGTTGTTTGGCGTTTTAACAGTGTTTTATAGTGCCGAATGAGTATGATTGCATTTTTTTGCAGGAATAAATAATTGAAAATTCAAGTCGAGAAAAAATGCGCCGTTTTTTCCGAAAGCGGGAATCGAACTCACAACCTCCGCATCACGCGTGCGGTGCTCTACCATTGAGCTAGTTCCGCGGCGACTCCCTTCTCGACTATACGGCGGGGTTTTGTATTTACGACTGCTCAGAGGCCGGTCAACTAGCGCCGCCCCTCGACCGCGGGAAGACGTAGAACGTCTTTTTCCAGCTGCCGCACGTAAGACGTCGTCGGAAGTCGGGGATAGCCAAAGGCATTTCAGACTGCTGAGGCCAGAACCGTCGTAATGCATTTTGTAGAACAGAGACGTACGGGACGAGGGATTCCGTAAGGACACATATCAAAGTTGCAGTCCTTATTGCCAGTGCTGTTTGGCGCTTTAACAGTGTTTTATATTGCCGAATGAGGTATGATTGCATTTTTTTTGCAGGAAGCAATAATTGAAAATTCAAGTCGAGAAAAAATGCGCCGTTTTTTCCGGAAGCGGAAATGGAACCCACAACCTCCGCATAACGCGTGCGCTGCTCTACCATTGAGCTAGTTCCGCGGCGACTCCCTTCTCGACTATACGGCGGGTTTTTTTTTACGACTGCTCAGAGCCCGGTCAACTAGCGCCGCCCCTCGACCACCGCGGGAAGACGTAGAAAGTCTTTTCCCAGCGGTCGCACGTAAGACGTGGTCGGAAGTCGGGGATAGCCAAAGACATTTCAGACTGCTGAAGCCAGAACCCTCCTAATGCATTTTGTAGAACAGAGACGTACGGGACGAGGGATTCCGTAAGGACACATATCAAAGTTGCAGTCCTTATTGCCAGTGCTGTTTGGCGCTTTAACAGTGTTTTATATTGCCGAATGAGGTATGATTGCATTTTTTTTGCAGGAAGCAATAATTGAAAATTCAAGTCGAGAAAAAATGCGCCGTTTTTTCCGGAAGCGGAAATGGAACCCACAACCTCCGCATAACGCGTGCGCTGCTCTACCATTGAGCTAGTTCCGCGGCGACTCCCTTCTCGACTATACGGCGGGTTTTTTTTTACGACTGCTCAGAGCCCGGTCAACTAGCGCCGCCCCTCGACCACCGCGGGAAGACGTAGAAAGTCTTTTCCCAGCGGTCGCACGTAAGACGTGGTCGGAAGTCGGGGATAGCCAAAGACATTTCAGACTGCTGAAGCCAGAACCCTCCTAATGCATTTTGTAGAACAGAGACGTACGGGACGAGGGATTCCGTAAGGACACATATCAAAGTTGCAGTCCTTATTGCCAGTGCTGTTTGGCGTTTCAACAGTGTTTTATAGTGCCGAATGAGGTATGATTGCATTTTTTTTGCAGGAATAAATAATTGAAAATTCAAGTCGAGAAAAAATGCGCCGTTTTTTCCGGAAGCGGGAATCGAACCCACAACCTCCGCATAACGCGTGCGGTGCTCTACCATTGAGCTAGTTCCGAGGCGACTCCCTTCTCGACTATACGGTGGGGTTTTGTATTTACGACTGCTCAGAGCCCGGTCAACTAGCGCCGCCCCTCGACCACCGCGGGAAGACGTAGAACGTCTTTTCCCAGCGGCCGCACGTAAGACGTGTTCGGAAGTCGGGGATAGCCAAAGGCATTTCAGACTGCTGAAGCCAGAACCCTCTTAATGCATTTTGTAGAACAGAGACGTATGGAACGAGGGATTCCGTAAGGACACATATCAAATTTGCAGTCCTTATTGCCAGTGCTGTTTGGCGTTTTAACAGTGTTTTATAGTGCCGAATGAGGTAGGATTGCATTTTTTCTGCAGGAATAAATAATTGAAAATTCAAGTCAAGAAACAATACGCCATTTTTTTCGGAAGCGGGAATCGAACCCACAACCTCCGCATAAGGCTTGCGGTGCTCTACCATTGAGCTAGTTCCGCAGCGACTCCTTTCTCGACTATACGGCGGGGTTTTGTATTTACGACTGCTCAGAGCCTGGTCAACTAGCGCCGCCCCTCGACCACCGCGGGAAGACGTAGAATGTCTTTTCCCAGCGGCCGCACGTAAGACGTGGTCGGAAGTCGGGGATAGCCAAAGGAATTTCAGACTGCTGAAGCCAGAACCCTCGTAATGCATTTTGTAGAACACAGACGTACGGGACGAGGGATTCCGTAAGGACACATACCAAAGTTGCAGTCCTTGTTGCCAGTGCTGTTTAGTGTTTGAACAGTGTTTTATAGTGCCGAATGAGGTATGATTGCATTTTTTTTGCAGGAAGCAATACTTGAAAATTCAAGTCGAGAAAAAATGCGCCGTTTTTTCCGGAAGCGGAAATGGAACCCACCACCTCCGCATAACGCGTGCGCTGCTCTACCATTGAGCTAGTTCCGCGGCGACTCCCTTCTCGACTATACGGCGGGTTTTTTTTTACGACTGCTCAGAGCCCGGTCAACTAGCGCCGCCCCTCGACCACCGCGGGAAGACGTAGAAAGTCTTTTCCCAGCGGTCGCACGTAAGACGTGGTCGGAAGTCGGGGATAGCCAAAGGCATTTCAGACTGGTGAAGCCAGAACCCTCGTAATGCATTTTGTAGAACAGAGACGTACGGGACGAGGGATTCCGTAAGGACACATATCAAAGTTGCAGTGTTTATTGCCAGTGCTGTTTGGCGTTTTATCAGTGTTTTATAGTGCCGAATGAGGTATGATTGCATTTTTTTTGCAGGAATACATAATTGAAAATTCAAGTAGAGAAAAAATGCGCCGTTTTTTCCGGAAGCGGGAATCGAACCCACAACCTCCACATAACGCGTGCGGTGCTCTACCATTGAGCTAGTTCCGCGGCGACTCCCTTCTCGACTATACGGCGGGGTTTTGTATTTACGACTGCTCAGAGCCCGGTCAAATAGCGCCGCCCCTCGACCACCACGGGAAGACGTAGAACGTCTTTTCCCAGCGGCCGCACGTAAGACGTGGTCGGAAGTCGGGGATAGCCAAAGGCATTTTAGACTGCTGAAGCGAGAACCCTCGTAATACATTTTGTAGAACAGAGACGTATGGGACGAGGGATTCCGTAAGGACACATATCAAAGTTGCAGTCCTTATTGCCAGTGCTGTTAGGCGCTTTAACAGTGTTTTATAGTGCCGAATGAGGTATGATTGCATTCTTCTTTTGCAGGAAGCAATAATTGAAAATTCAAGTCGAGAAAAAATGCGCCGTTTTTTCCGGAAGCGGGAATCGAACCCACAACCTCCCATAACGCGTGCGGTGCTCTACCATTGTGCTAGTTCAGCGGCGACTCCCTTCTCGACTATACGGCGGGGTTTTGTATTTACGACTGCTCAGAGCCCGGTCAACTAGCGCCGCCCCTCGACCACCGCGGGAAGACGAAGAACGTCTTTTCCCAGCGGCCGCACGTAACACGTGGTCAGAAGTCGGGGATAGCCAAAGGCATTTCAGACTGCTGAAGCCAGAACCGTCGTGATGCGTTTTGTAGAATAGAGACGTACGGGACGAGGGATTCCGTAGGTACACATATCAAAGTTGCAGTCCTTATTGCCAGTGCTGTTTGGCGTTTTAACAGTGTTTTAAAGTGCCGAATGAGGTATGATTGCATTTTTTTTGCAGGAATAAAAAATTGAAAATTCAAGTCGAGAAAAAATGCGCCGTTTTTTCCGGAAGCGGGAATCGAACCCACAACCTCCGCATAACGCGTGCGGTGCTCAACCATTGAGCAAGTTCAGCGGCGACTTCCTTCTCGACTATACGGCAGGGTTTTGTATTTACGACTGCTCAGAGCCCGGTCAACTAGCGCCGCCCCTCGACCACCGCGGGAAGACGTAGAACGTCTTTTCCCAGCGGCCGCACGTAAGACGTGGTCGGAAGTCGGGGATAGCCAAAGGCATTTCAGACTGCTGAAGCCAGAACCCTCGTATTGCATTTTGTAGAACAGAGACGTACGGGACGAGGGATTCCGTAAGGACATATATCAAAGTTGCAGTCTTTATTGCCAGTGCTGTTTGGCGTTTTAACAGTGTTTTATAGTGCCGAATGAGGTATGATTGCATTTTTTTTGCAGGAATAAACAATTGAAAATTCAAGTCGAGGAAAAATACGGCGTTTTTTCCGGACGCGGGAATCGAACCCACAACCTCCGCATAACGCGTGCGGTGCTCTACCATTGAGCTAGTTCCGCGGCGACTCCCTTCTCGACTATACGGCGGGGTTTTGTATTTACGACTGCTCAGAGCCCGGTCAACTAGCGCCGCCCCTCGACCACCGCGGGAAGACGTAGAACGTCTTTTCCCAGCGGCCGCACGTAAGACGTGGTCGGAAGTCGGGGATAGCCAAAGGCATTTCAGACTGCTGAAGCCAGAACCCTCGTAATGCATTTTGTAGAACAGAGACGTACGGGACGAGGGATTCCGTAAGTACACATATCAAAGTTGCAGTCCTTATTGCCAGTGTTGTTTGGCGTTTTAACAGTGTTTTATAGTGCCGAATGAGGTATGATTGCATTTTTTTTGCAGGAATAAATAATTGAAAATTCAAGTCGAGAAAAAATGCGCCGTTTTTTCCGAAAGCGGGAATCGAACTCACAACCTCCGCATCACGCGTGCGGTGCTCTACCATTGAGCTAGTTCCGCGGCGACTCCCTTCTCGACTATACGGCGGGGTTTTGTATTTACGACTGCTCAGAGGCCGGTCAACTAGCGCCGCCCCTCGACCACCGCGGGAAGACGTAGAACGTCTTTTTCCAGCTGCCGCACGTAAGACGTCGTCGGAAGTCGGGGATAGCCAAAGGCATTTCAGACTGCTGAGGCCAGAACCCTCGTAATGCATTTTGTAGAACAGAGACGTACGGGACGAGGGATTCCGTAAGGACACATATCAAAGTTGCAGTCCTTATTGCCAGTGCTGTTTGGCGCTTTAACAGTGTTTTATATTGCCGAATGAGGTATGATTGCATTTTTTTTGCAGGAAGCAATAATTGAAAATTCAAGTCGAGAAAAAATGCGCCGTTTTTTCCGGAAGCGGAAATGGAACCCACAACCTCCGCATAACGCGTGCGCTGCTCTACCATTGAGCTAGTTCCGCGGCGACTCCCTTCTCGACTATACGGCGGGTTTTTTTTTACGACTGCTCAGAGCCCGGTCAACTAGCGCCGCCCCTCGACCACCGCGGGAAGACGTAGAAAGTCTTTTCCCAGCGGTCGCACGTAAGACGTGGTCGGAAGTCGGGGATAGCCAAAGACATTTCAGACTGCTGAAGCCAGAACCCTCCTAATGCATTTTGTAGAACAGAGACGTACGGGACGAAGGATTCCGTAAGGACACATATCAAAGTTGCAGTCCTTATTGCCAGTGCTGTTTGGCGTTTCAACAGTGTTTTATAGTGCCGAATGAGGTATGATTGCATTTTTTTTGCAGGAATAAATAATTGAAAATTCAAGTCGAGAAAAAATGCGCCGTTTTTTCCGGAAGCGGGAATCGAACCCACAACCTCCGCATAACGCGTGCGGTGCTCTACCATTGAGCTAGTTCCGAGGCGACTCCCTTCTCGACTATACGGTGGGGTTTTGTATTTACGACTGCTCAGAGCCCGGTCAACTAGCGCCGCCCCTCGACCACCGCGGGAAGACGTAGAACGTCTTTTCCCAGCGGCCGCACGTAAGACGTGTTCGGAAGTCGGGGATAGCCAAAGGCATTTCAGACTGCTGAAGCCAGAACCCTCTTAATGCATTTTGTAGAACAGAGACGTATGGGACGAGGGATTCCGTAAGGACACATATCAAATTTGCAGTCCTTATTGCCAGTGCTGTTTGGCGTTTTAACAGTGTTTTATAGTGCCGAATGAGGTAGGATTGCATTTTTTCTGCAGGAATAAATAATTGAAAATTCAAGTCAAGAAACAATACGCCGTTTTTTTCGGAAGCGGGAATCGAACCCACAACCTCCGCATAAGGCTTGCGGTGCTCTACCATTGAGCTAGTTCCGCAGCGACTCCTTTCTCGACTATACGGCGGGGTTTTGTATTTACGACTGCTCAGAGCCTGGTCAACTAGCGCCGCCCCTCGACCACCGCGGGAAGACGTAGAATGTCTTTTCCCAGCGGCCGCACGTAAGACGTGGTCGGAAGTCGGGGATAGCCAAAGGCATTTCAGACTGCTGAAGCCAGAACCCTCGTAATGCATTTTGTAGAACACAGACGTACGGGACGAGGGATTCCGTAAGGACACATACCAAAGTTGCAGTCCTTGTTGCCAGTGCTGTTTAGTGTTTGAACAGTGTTTTATAGTGCCGAATGAGGTATGATTGCATTTTTTTTGCAGGAAGCAATACTTGAAAATTCAAGTCGAGAAAAAATGCGCCGTTTTTTCCGGAAGCGGTAATCGAACCCACAACCTCCCATAACGCGTGCGGTGCTCTACCATTGAGCTAGTTCCGCGGCGACTCCCTTCTCGACAATACGGCGGGGTTTTGTATTTACGACTGCTCAGAGCCCGGTCAACTAGCGCCGCCCCTCGACCACCGCGGGAAGACGTAGAACGTCTTTTCCCAGCGGCCGCACGTAAGACGTGGTCGGAAGTCGGGGATAGCCAAAGGCATTTCAGACTGGTGAAGCCAGAACCCTCGTAATGCATTTTGTAGAACAGAGACGTACGGGACGAGGGATTCCGTAAGGACACATATCAAAGTTGCAGTGTTTATTGCCAGTGCTGTTTGGCGTTTTATCAGTGTTTAGAGTGCCGAATGAGGTATGATTGCATTTTTTTTTGCAGGAATACATAATTGAAAATTCAAGTAGAGAAAAAATGCGCCGTTTTTTCCGGAAGCGGGAATCGAACCCACAACCTCCACATAACGCGTGCGGTGCTCTACCATTGAGCTAGTTCCGCGGCGACTCCCTTCTCGACTTACGGCGGGGTTTTGTATTTACGACTGCTCAGAACCCGGTCAACTAGCGCCGCCCCTCGACCACCACAGGAAGACGTAGAACGTCTTTTCCCAGCGGCCGCACGTAAGACGTGGTCGGAAGTCGGGGATAGCCAAAGGCATTTTAGACTGCTGAAGCGAGAACCCTCGTAATACATTTTGTAGAACAGAGACGTATGGGACGAGGGATTCCGTAAGGACACATATCAAAGTTGCAGTCCTTATTGCCAGTGCTGTTTGGCGCTTTAACAGTGTTTTATAGTGCCGAATGAGGTATGATTGCATTTTTTTTTTGCAGGAAGCAATAATTGAAAATTCAAGTCGAGAAAAAATGCGCCCTTTTTTCCGGAAGCGGGAATCGAACCCACAACCTCCCATAACGCGTGCGGTGCTCTACCATTGTGCTAGTTCCGCGGCGACTCCCTTCTCGACTATATGGCGGGGTTTTGTATTTACGACTGCTCAGAGCCCGGTCAACTAGCGCCGCCCCTCGACCACCGCGGGAAGACGAAGAACGTCTTTTCCCAGCGGCCGCACGTAACACGTGGTCAGAAGTCGGGGATAGCCAAAGGCATTTCAGACTGCTGAAGCCAGAACCCTCGTATTGCATTTTGTAGAACAGAGACGTACGGGACGAGGGATTCCGTAAGGACACATATCAAAGTTGCAGTCTTTATTGCCAGTGCTGTTTGGCGTTTTAACAGGGTTTTATAGTGCCGAATGAGGTATGATTGCATTTTTTTGCAGGAATAAATAATTGAAAATTCAAGTCTAGAAAAAATGCGCCGTTTTTTCCGGAAGCGGGAATCGAACCCACAACCTCCGCATAACGCGTGCGGTGCTCAACCATTGAGCAAGTTCAGCGGCGACTTCCTTCTCGACTATACGGCAGGGTTTTGTATTTACGACTGCTCAGAGCCCGGTCAACTAGCGCCGCCCCTCGACCACCGCGGGAAGACGTAGAACGTCTTTTCCCAGCGGCCGCACGTAAGACGTGGTCGGAAGTCGGGGATAGCCACAGGCATTTCAGACTGCTGAAGCCAGAACCCTCGTATTGCATTTTGTAGAACAGAGACGTACGGGACGAGGGATTCCGTAAGGACATATATCAAAGTTGCAGTCTTTATTGCCAGTGCTGTTTGGCGTTTTAACAGTGTTTTATAGTGCCGAATGAGGTATGATTGCATTTTTTTGCAGGAATAAACAATTGAAAATTCAAGTCGAGGAAAAATGCGGCGTTTTTTCCGGACGCGGGAATCGAACCCACAACCTCCGCATAACGCGTGCGGTGCTCTACCATTGAGCTAGTTCCGCGGCGACTCCGTTCTCGACTATACGGCGGGGTTTTGTATTTACGACTGCTCATAGCCCGGTCATATAGCGCCGCCCCTCGACCACCGCGGGAAGACGTAGAACGTCTTTTCCCAGCGGCCGCACGTAAGACGTGGTCGGAAGTCGGGGATAGCCAAAGGCATTTCAGACTGCTGAAGCCAGAACCCTCGTAATGCCTTTTGTAGAACAGAGACGTACGGGACGAGGGATTCCGTAAGTACACATATCAAAGTTGCAGTCCTTATTGCCAGTGTTGTTTGGCGTTTTAACAGTGTTTTATAGTGCCGAATGAGGTATGATTGCATTTTTTTTGGAGGAATAAATAATTGAAAATTCAAGTCGAGAAAAAATGCGCCGTTTTTTCCGAAAGCGGGAATCGAACTCACAACCTCCGCATCACGCGTGCGGTGCTCTACCATTGAGCTAGTTCCGCGGCGACTCCCTTCTCGACTATACGGCGGGGTTTTGTATTTACGACTGCTCAGAGCCCGTTCAACTAGCACCGCCCCTCGACCACCGCGGGAAGACCTAGAACTTCTTTTCCCAGCGGCCGCACGTAAGACGTGGTCGGAAGTCGGGGATAGCCAAAGGCATTTCAGACTGCTGAAGCCAGAACCCTCGTAATGTATTTTGTAGAACAGAGACGTACGGGACGAGGGATTCCGTAAGGACACATATCAAAGTTGCAGTCCTTATTGCCAGTGCTGTTTGGCGCTTTAACAGTGTTTTATAGTGCCGAATGAGGTATGATTGCATTTTTTTTGGAGGAAACAATAATTGAAAATTCAAGTCGAGAAAAAATGCGCCGTGTTTTCCGAAAGCGGGAATCGAACCCACAACCTCCCATAACGCGTGCGGTGCTCTAATATTGAGCTAGTTCCGCGGCGACTCCCTTCTTGTCTATACGGCGGGGTTTTGTATTTATGACTGCTCAGAGGCCGGTCAACTAGCGCCGCCCCTCGACCACCGCGGGAAGACGTAGAACGTCTTTTTCCAGCTGCCGCACGTAAGACTTCGTCGGAAGTCGGGGATAGCCAAAGGCATTTCAGACTGCTGAGGCCAGAACCCTCGTAATGCATTTTGTAGAACAGAGACGTACGGGACGAGGGATACCGTAAGGACACATATCAAAGTTGCAGTCCTTATTGCCAGTGCTGTTTGGCGCTTTAACAGTGTTTTATATTGCCGAATGAGGTATGATTGCATTTTTTTTGCAGGAAGCAATAATTGAAAATTCAAGTCGAGAAAAAATGCGCCGTTTTTTCCGGAAGCGGTAATCGAACCCACAACCTCCCATAACGCGTGCGGTGCTCTACCATTGAGCTAGTTCCGCGGCGACTCTCTTCTCGATTATACGGCGGGGGTTTGTATTTACGACTGCTCAGAGCCCGGTCAACTAGCGCCGCCCCTCGACCACCGCGGGAAGACGTCGAACGTCTTTTCCCAGCGGCCGCACGTAAGACGTGGTCGGAAGTCGGGGATAGCCAAAGGGATTTCAGACTGCTGAAGCCAGAACCCTCGTAATGCATTTTGTAGAACAGAGACGTACGGGACGAGGGATTCCGTAAGGACACATATCAAAGTTGCAGTCCTTATTGCCAGTGCTGTTTGGCGCTTTAACAGTGTTTTATATTGCCGAATGAGGTATGATTGCATTTTTTTTGCAGGAAGCAAATATTGAAAATTCAAGTCGAGAAAAAATGCGCCGTTTTTTCCGGAAGCGGTAATCGAACCCACAACCTCCCATAACGCGTGCGGTGCTCTACCATTGAGCTAGTTCCGCGGCGACTCCCTTCTCGACTATACGGCGGGGTTTTGTATTTACGACTGCTCAGAGCCTGGTCAACTAGCGCCGCCCCTCGACCACCGCGGGAAGACGTCGAACGTCTTTTCCCAGCGGCCGCACGTAAGACGTGGTCGGAAGTCGGGGATAGCCGAAGGCATTTCAGACTGCTGAAGCCAGAACCCTCGTAATGCATTTTGTAGAACAGAGACGTACGGGACGAGGGATTCCGTAATGACACATATAAAAGTTGCAGTCCTTATTGCCAGTGCTGTTTGGCGTTTTAACAGTGTTTTATAGTGCCGAATGAGGTATGATTGCATTTTTTTTGCAGGAATAAATAATTGAAAATTCAAGTCGAGAAAAAATGCGCCGTTTTTTCCGGAAGCGGGAATCGAACCCACAACCTCCGCATAACGCGTGCGGTACTCTACCATTGAGCTAGTTCCGAGGCGACTCCCTTCTCGACTATACGGCGGGGTTTTGTATTTACGACTGCTCAGAGCCCGGTCAACTAGCGCCGCCCCTCGACCACCGCGGGAAGACGTAGGACGCCTTTTCCCAGCGGCCGCACGTAAGACGTGTTCGGAAGTCGGGGATAGCCAAAGGCATTTCAGACTGCTGAAGCCAGAACCCTCTTAATGCATTTTGTAGAACAGAGACGTACGGGACGAGGGATTCCGTAAGGACACATATCAAATTTGCAGTCCTTATTGCCAGTGCTGTTTGGCGTTTTAACAGTGTTTATAGTGCCGAATGAGGTAGGATTGCATTTTTTTTGCAGGAATAAATAATTGAAAATTCAAGTCAAGAAACAATGCGCCGTTTTTTTCGGAAGAGGGAATCGAACCCACATCCTCCGCATAACGCTTGCGGTGCTCTACCATTGAGCTAGTTCCGCGGCGACTCCCTTCTCGACTATACGGCGGGGTTTTGTATTTACGACTGCTCAGAGCCCGGTCAACTAGCGCCGCCCCTCGACCACCGCGGGAAGACGTAGAACGTCTTTTCCCAGCGGCCGCACGTAAGACGTGGTCGGAAGTCGGGGATAGCCAAAGGCATTTCAGACTGCTTAAGCCAGAACCCTCGTAATGCATTTTGTAGAACAGAGACGTATGGGACGAGGGATTCTGTAAGGACACATATCAAAGTTGCAGTCCTTATTGCCAGTGCTGTTTGGCGCTTTAACAGTGTTTTATAGTGCCGAATGAGGTATGATTGCATTTTTTTTGCAGGAAGCAATTATTGAAAATTCAAGTCGAGAAAAAATGCGCCGTTTTTTCCGGAAGCGGGAATCGAACCCACAACCTCCCATAACGCGTGCGGTGCTCTACCATTGTGCTAGTTCCGCGGCGACTCCCTTCTCGACTATACGGCGGGGTTTTGTATTTACGACTGCTCAGAGCCCGGTCAACTAGCGCCGCCCCTCGACCACCGCGGGAAGACGTAGAACGTCTTTTCCCAGCGGCCGCACGTAAGACGTGGTCGGAAGTCGGGGATAGCCAAAGGCATTTTAGACTGCTGAAGCGAGAACCCTCGTAATACATTTTGTAGAACAGAGACGTATGGGACGAGGGATTCCGTAAGGACACATATCAAAGTTGCAGTCCTTATTGCCAGTGCTGTTAGGCGCTTTAACAGTGTTTTATAGTGCCGAATGAGGTATGATTGCATTTTTTTTGCAGGAATAAATAATTGAAAATTCAAGTCGAGAAAAAATGCGCCGTTTTTTCCGAAAGCGGGAATCGAACTCACAACCTCCGCATCACGCGTGCGGTGCTCTACTATTGAGCTAGTTCCGCGGCGACTCCCTTCTCGACTATACGGCGGGGTTTTGTATTTACGACTGCTCAGAGCCCGTTCAACTAGCACCGCCCCTCGACCACCGCGGGAAGACCTAGAACTTCTTTTCCCAGCGGCCGCACGTAAGACGTGGTCGGAAGTCGGGGATAGCCAAAGGCATTTCAGACTGCTGAAGCCAGAACCCTCGTAATGTATTTTGTAGAACAGAGACGTACGGGACGAGGGATTCCGTAAGGACACATATCAAAGTTGCAGTCCTTATTGCCAGTGCTGTTTGGCGCTTTAACAGTGTTTTATAGTGCCGAATGAGGTATGATTGCATTTTTTTTGGAGGAAACAATAATTGAAAATTCAAGTCGAGAAAAAATGCGCCGTGTTTTCCGAAAGCGGGAATCGAACCCACAACCTCCCATAACGCGTGCGGTGCTCTAATATTGAGCTAGTTCCGCGGCGACTCCCTTCTTGTCTATACGGCGGGGTTTTGTATTTACGACTGCTCAGAGGCCGGTCAACTAGCGCCGCCCCTCGACCACCGCGGGAAGACGTAGAACGTCTTTTTCCAGCTGCCGCACGTAAGACTTCGTCGGAAGTCGGGGATAGCAAAGGCATTTCAGACTGCTGAGGCCAGAACCCTCGTAATGCATTTTGTAGAACAGAGACGTACGGGACGAGGGATTCCGTAAGGACACATATCAAAGTTGCAGTCCTTATTGCCAGTGCTGTTTGGCGCTTTAACAGTGTTTTATATTGCCGAATGAGGTATGATTGCATTTTTTTTGCAGGAAGCAATAATTGAAAATTCAAGTCGAGAAAAAATGCGCCGTTTTTTCCGGAAGCGGTAATCGAACCCACAACCTCCCATAACGCGTGCGGTGCTCTACCATTGAGCTAGTTCCGCGGCGACTCTCTTCTCGATTATACGGCGGGGTTTTGTATTTACGACTGCTCAGAGCCCGGTCAACTAGCGCCGCCCCTCGACCACCGCGGGAAGACGTCGAACGTCTTTTCCCAGCGGCCGCACGTAAGACGTGGTCGGAAGTCGGGGATAGCCAAAGGGATTTCAGACTGCTGAAGCCAGAACCCTCGTAATGCATTTTGTAGAACAGAGACGTACGGGACGAGGGATTCCGTAAGGACACATATCAAAGTTGCAGTCCTTATTGCCAGTGCTGTTTGGCGCTTTAACAGTGTTTTATATTGCCGAATGAGGTATGATTGCATTTTTTTTGCAGGAAGCAAATATTGAAAATTCAAGTCGAGAAAAAATGCGCCGTTTTTTCCGGAAGCGGTAATCGAACCCACAACCTCCCATAACGCGTGCGGTGCTCTACCATTGAGCTAGTTCCGCGGCGACTCCCTTCTCGACTATACGGCGGGGTTTTGTATTTACGACTGCTCAGAGCCCGGTCAACTAGCGCCGCCCCTCGACCACCGCGGGAAGACGTCGAACGTCTTTTCCCAGCGGCCGCACGTAAGACGTGGTCGGAAGTCGGGGATAGCCAAAGGCATTTCAGACTGCTGAAGCCAGAACCCTCGTAATGCATTTTGTAGAACAGAGACGTACGGGACGAGGGATTCCGTAAGGACACATATCAAAGTTGCAGTCCTTATTGCCAGTGCTGTTTGGCGTTTTAACAGTGTTTTATAGTGCCGAATGAGGTATGATTGCATTTTTTTTGCAGGAATAAATAATTGAAAATTCAAGTCGAGAAAAAATGCGCCGTTTTTTCCGGAAGCGGAATCGAACCCACAACCTCCGCATAACGCGTGCGGTACTCTACCATTGAGCTAGTTCCGAGGCGACTACCTTCTCGACTATACGGCGGGGTTTTGTATTTACGACTGCTCAGAGCCCGGTCAACTAGCGCCGCCCCTCGACCACCGCGGGAAGACGTAGAACGTCTTTTCCCAGCGGCCGCACGTAAGACGTGGTCGGAAGTCGGGGATAGCCAAAGGCATTTTAGACTGCTGAAGCGAGAACCCTCGTAATACATTTTGTAGAACAGAGACGTATGGCACGAGGGATTCCGTAAGGACACATATCAAAGTTGCAGTCCTTATTGCCAGTGCTGTTAGGCGCTTTAACAGTGTTTTATAGTGCCGAATGAGGTATGATTGCATTTTTTTTGCAGGAATAAATAATTGAAAATTCAAGTCGAGAAAAAATGCGCCGTTTTTTCCGGAAGCGGGAATCGAACCCACAGCCTCCGCGTAACGCGTGCGGTGCTCAACAATTGAGCAAGTTCAGCGGCGACTCCCTTCTCGACTATACGGCGGGTTTTTTATTTACGACTGCTCAGAGCCCGGTCAACTAGCGCCACCCCTCGACCACCGCGGGAAGACGTAGAACGTCTTTTCCCAGCGGCCGCGCGTAAGAAGTTGTCGGAAGTCGGGGATAGCCAAAGGCATTTCAGACTGCTGAAGCCAGAACTCTCGTAATGCATTTTGTAGAACAGAGACGTATGGGACGAGGGATTCCGTAAGGACACATATCAAAGTTGCAGTCCTTATTGCCAGTGCTGTTTTGCGCTTTAACAGTGTTTTATAGTGCCGAATGAGGTATGATTGCATTTTTTTGTTGCAGGAAGCAATTATTGAAAATTCAAGTCGAGAAAAAATGCGCCGTTTTTTCCGGAAGCGGGAATCGAACCCACAACCTCCTATAACGCATGCGGTGCTCTACCATTGTGCTAGTTCCGCGGCGACTCCCTTCTCGACTATACGGCGGGGTTTTGTATTTACGACTGCTCAGAGCCCGGTCAACTAGCGCCGCCCCTCGACCACCGCGGGAAGACGTAGAACGTCTTTTCCCAGCGGCCGCGCGTAACACGTGGTCAGAGGTCGGGGATAGCCAAAGGCATTTCAGACTGCTGAAGCCAGAACCCTCGTAATGCATCTTGTAGAATAGAGACGTACGGGACGAGGGATTCCGTAAGTACACATATCAAAGTTGCAGTCCTTATTGCCAGTGCTGTTTGGCGTTTTAACAGGGTTTTATAGTGCCGAATGAGGTATGATTGCATTTTTTTTGCAGGAATAAATAATTGAAAATTCAAGTCGAGAAAAAATGCGCCGTTTTTTCCGGAAGCGGGAATCGAACCCACAAACTCCGCATAACGCGGCGACTCCCTTCTCTACAAAATGCATTACGAGGGTTCTGGCTTCAGCAGTCTGAAATGCCTTTGGTTATCCCCGACTTCCGACCACGTCTTACGTGCGGCCGCTGGGAAAAGACGTTCTACGTCTTACCGCGGTGGTCGAGGGGCACCGCTATTTGATCGGGCTCTGAGAAGTCGTAAATGCAAAACCCCGCCGTATAGTCGAGAAGAGAGTTCCCGCGGAACTAGCTCAATGGTAGAGCACCGCACGCGTTATGCGGAGCTTGTGGGTTCGATTCCCGCTTCCGAAAAAACGGCGCATTTTTGCTCGACTTGAATTTTCAATTATTTATTCCTGCAAAAAAAATGCAATCATACCTCATTCGGCACTATAAATTTTCAATTATTTATTCCTGCCAAAAAAAAATGCAATCATACCTCATTCGGCCCTATAAAACACTGTTAAAACGCCAAAAAGCACTGGCAATACGGACTGCAACTTTGATGTGTGTCCTTACTGAATCCCTCGTCCCGTACGTCTGTGTTCTACAAAATGCATTACGAGGGTTTTGGCTTCAGCAGTCTGAAATGCCTTTGGCTATCCCCGACTTCCGACCACGTCTTACGTGCGGCCGCTGGGAAAAGACGTTCTACGTCTTCCCGCGGTGGTCGAGGGGCGGCGCTAGTTGACCGGGCTCTGAGCAGTCGTAAATACAAAACCCCGCCGTACAGTCGAGAAGGGAGTCGCCGCGGAACTAGCTCAATGGTAGAGCACCGCACGCGTTATGCGGAGGTTGTGGGTTCGACTCCCCCTTCCGGTAAAAACGGCGCATTTTTTCTCGACTTGAAATTTCAATTATTTATTCCTGCAAAAAAAATGCAATCATACCTCATTCGGCACTATAAATTTTCAATTATTTATTCTTGCAAAAAAAATGCAATCATACCTCATTCGGCACTATAAAACACTGTTAAAACGCCAAACAGCACTGGCAATAAGGACTGCAACTTTCATATATATATATGAAATATATATATATATATATATATATATATATATATATATATATATATATATATATATATATATATATATATACCAGACCGGTATTCTGGAGGTCGTGGGTTCGGATCCCACCTGGCGGGCATTTTTTCTTCACTTTCTTTCTTTCTTTCCAAATTCTTAATCTGTTTCAATGATCTACCACATCCTCCCCTTTGCTTTCCGAGGTTTTCTCGATTGCCAACCCTTATTTCTGTGTTATATATATATATATATGTATATATATATAGTAGAAGTAAAGAGTCGGATACACAGCAAGAACGATAACAAAGAACGTTTACTTACGTAGCGGCAACGGGGCTTGCCTTCATAAGAGTACAGTTACGTGATTTAGCTGAACAAGCATTGGGACCACATTTCTTATATAGAGTTGCAGAAAACTGTGAGAAGGATCGGAAGATGTTTCGAAAACGGAGAGTATGCATGCAGTCGGGCTAAGCCTATGTTACAACAACAACCACAAAAGAGAAGTGAGAGAGAGAGAGAGAGAGAGAGGCGAAGGGGTCGTATTTACAAGGCAGCGGTCGAGGTCGCTTCACGACGGGGCAACGTACCTGGCATGGGCTGCAAGTGCGGAAGACTAGACAATCGCGGTTTCAAAAGGAAGGGAAAAGTATACAATAAGATATTCAGTGGGTTTGGAGACTGATTCGGACGGATCCATACAGGCATGAACGAAGAATGTGTTTTGGTTGTGCCCCCCGAGGAGGGAGAGAATGACACAGTCCACAAAAGAGCATTGCACAAGAGCTAGCAACTGAACCGGAAATAGGTAGGGTCCGTAGATGACGAATGGTTAAATGTTTCTAAGTGTGGAGGAACGCGGCCTCCTTCCCAAGGACAAATCACATTGTTGAGTCACATTAGGCTAAAAAAGCTGCTGTGTTTGGGGAGTTTCTGCGAAATCAAATAAAAAAATCAAATCAAATCAGTTTATTTTCCACAAGTGGGTGGTTCATCGTGCAAAAGCCACTTTTGCAGCTTGACAAAGCCCGAGGAACGGGTACACCACACAACGGTATGCAATCAGTTTGCATGTGACACGGAAACAAGACAAAAGACATTTCGTGATAAAAAGATAAAAATCGCCATGGATTCTATGTTGGCGAAAAAATGACAATAACAAATAGTGCAATTTCTTCGTCTTTTTGTTGGGTATTGCATATAAAACTACATTTGGACACATAAGTACATATATTTGTGGACATTTTTATAATATATTCATATATACTTATACGTATCTCATGAAATCACACACATCGTATATGCAAATACGGCAAGAAGAAAGATAGAAAAATATGGAATATATAAACAGCAAATAATGTGAGAGTACAAGTTCAAAAGAAAAATAGAAAGCCAGATAATATTTCTATTACAACGAAACTGGGCCGAAGATAAGAATACGCTTTGGACGCGTAAGATAAGGATGGTAATTATTTCACATTATAATCACCTTTTGTTCATACTCTTGAAAAAAAAAGAAAGATGTTAATCGCAACAACAAATCATTCCTGTAACAGCGCAAACTGATTTCGCAGCTTCTTGGGAGTCATTCCGCTTGTGTTTTTGTGGTGATTCAGCAATGTTGGAATGTTATATGTTAATGACCGTAGTTTATAGTTTGTGCGAAATAAATGTACAGCCTATAAAATTGGATTTTGTGTACTAACATTAGTGTAGTGTCTTTGCAATCCAGCCAATAGTTTTAGAAAGTTTGCAATAACCGGTGAAGCGTAATACATTGTATCTAATAGACGGAATTTGTACATGTTATCATATCGAATAATGTTGTATTTAACAAAGGCCTCTTTTGTTAGCATTCAGTCGATGTTATCAATGAGACGAATAATTTTTTTTGAAGGACAGCAAGTCTATTTACGTTGGATGTGGTTGTTGTCCCCCATACTAGGCTGCAGTTTGTTAAACGTGAATGAAATAAGGCATAATATATCTGTAGTTTTGCCTGCAGTGGGATTAAGGAAAGACAACGAAATAAAACTCCATGTACCTGAGCCAGTTTCTTGCATTTATAATCAATATGGGTGTTCCAGCTTAACTTTGATGAAAAGTGAACGCCTAGTATTTTTTGTTCATGGACTATTTCAACAAGTTGATTTTCAAGATAAATGCTATTTTGTAGACTAACCTTTTATTTCGTGCAGAAAAAATGACAGCCTTAGTCTTGCTAGGGTTTAATTTCATACCGTTTAACTGGGCCTATCTTGATAATTTTCAAAGAACTTCGTTGCAAATATTAATTATATCATCTAATTTGGTGCCAGACAGAAGCAGAGTAATATCATCCGCATACATAACAAGGTGTGCTTTGGGATTTATATCAACCACAGCATTTATGAAAACATTAAATAAATGTGGACCTAAAATACTTCCCTGAGGCACACCACAATTCAAGGACAAGAAAGAGGACTTGTGGTCGTGAATACATACGCACTGGTTTCTCTTTCTTAGGTAACTATCAAATAATGATAATGCTGATGAAAATCTGATGGGAAACTCAAGGGTAGGGTTAATGAAGAATGTGATAAAAATTATCAAGTCGCCAATTTTATTCGACGGATAAGCACCTTTTTTTTGTTAGTTAGTTAGTTTAGTTAGTTCCGAATACAAATGAGCAAGGGAATTAGAAGGGTGGGCTAGGTTAAATGCCTCAATGAAAGTGAGGAGCTGCGCGTCACCGTGCTGCCAGATCATGAATATGTCATCATTATACTTTTTATAGTACAGTGGCTTTAAGTTTTGAGTGTAAAGAAAGTTTGATTCCAGGTCCGATTCGAGTTTCAATTCGAGTTGGGTCCGATTCGAGTTCCCAATGAAGTGCTGCTGACTTGCACGTAATGAACTCCGTCAAACTCAAAATTGTTAAGTTCAAGAATAAGCCTAAGGAAAGTTTGGAGAGTAGAAGAATCCATAGGTTTATCGCGCGATGGCTGCTCATACGCAAGGGATACACCGGTGATGCCATCTTCATTGGGGACGTTAGTATACAGGGACGCAACATCGAGGGTGACTAAGAGGCAGTTATCAGGAATTTCAATGTTTGAGATTTCTTAGAGAAAATGATTGGTATCCCGAATGAAGGAGGGAAAGCTGGGCGGATTATCGCCAATGAGATTATCCCCATAGCGTGATAGGTTTTCGGTAACAGTGCCAATGCCAGAAACAATGGGGCGCCCTGGGTTGTTCACGTTGTGAATTTTAGGCAGAATATAGAATTTAGCTGCTACCGGGCAAAGGCATCAAGTAATGATCCGTGGTTTCATTTATTGTTTTATTTTTAACAAGCTCAGCTAGTTTATCTCTGACGATTTGCTTATAGTCTTGAGTGGGATTATTGGGTAGTGCTTTGTAGAACGTCGACACGGATAGTTGCTTATTGACCTCGTTAACATAGTCGGTTTTGTCAAGGATTACGATGGCGTCTCCCTTATCGACAGGTTTAATAATTATGTCGGGACAGCTTGCGAGTTTCTCTGGCGCTTTCTTTTCGTTAATAGTCATGTTATCGTGGAGAGAAATTTTTATTTGGTATGCTTTTCGCACATCGCCTTGGACAGCTTTTATGTACATGTCGAAGACAGCTATCACGCCGTGTGGGAGGGGTCCAGTACTTATAGCTTGGTAGGGTTCTGCGGGCTTCTTCCGTCGCGGGGTGATTGTAGAAGTATTCTCGTAGCCTCATGTTTCTGGCGAAGTTATCTAAGTCCTTAAAAAGTTTAAATTCATCAAAACCACTAGTAGCCGGGCAAAAGTTTAGGCCCTTTGACAATACGTCCATCTGAGCTGGAGAGAGGGTTATACTTAAAAGGTTCATCACATTCCCGATAAGATTTCCTCTTGTGACGGCAGACGAGGGAAAATTATTAGTACTGGTGTTTAACTGAAATTGCTGAGGTGCAGTAGTCGAAGAATTGATTATAGTCGTAGGGATATTATCGGTTGTATTGTCAGAGGGGGGGTGGGGGAGTTACTAGTGCTGGAGCTTGCTAGATTCTTACGAGTGTGGCCCCTGTTTGAAATCTTCTCTCGGGAAAATTTGCGGACTTTTGTTCAGGATACGGCGGATGCCTTCTTAGATTCGGGTTGCTTAAAGCTTCAACTTTCTTTTGCTTAGTTCCTGACTGAGTAGTTCCTCTTTCTTTCGGAGAGTATGGGCCGTAGTTTCGTAGTGACAATGCGGATTTTTTCAGTTAATTGTAAAGATGCCTTATCGAGTACCTGTTTTCACTTTTTTATGTTGGACGGGCAAAGTTCGGTAGTTGTAGGTTTTAATCTGATCCCGAGACTCCTGGCAGCCACCGCGGCAGTCAGATACTGTGCAAGAGCGGAAACGTGCAATTCGGAACGTAGGCGCTTTTCAGTGATTTTTCTTAACTTGAAACTGTCTTGAAAAGAGGGAGGAAGGCTAATGTCGTATACCTTCTAGAGTGCACTGTTTGTAGGCAGCAATATATCCGCCAAACTGAAACGCCCTTCCGACTACGATTCAACAATCACCGCTCTCATGCAAAAAGTTGCCCTTATTTGCCCCTTTCAAGACATTTGAATGGTCCCGGTAATGCATTTGAACATCTTCAAGCAACAATTGTAAAATCCGCTTTCAAAACCCACCATGACCGCAAATGTTCGGGAATCTTATCTGATTCATAAGTTTGGGTCAGCGACGCTTGGAATTAATGAAAGTTACGGAAAGTTATGGAAAATTGGCGACTTCATTATTTTTATCACATTCATTGTTACCCCATCCTTGAGTTTCCCACCAGAATTCGCAGAAACGCCCCAAATACAGCAGCTTTATTAGCCTAATGCGACTCAATAATGTGATTTGTCCTTAGGAAGTAGGCCGCGTGCCCCCCCTCCTTCCCCCACCAACTATATGGGTCCAAGGGCGCGTGACAGCGCGTTCTTCACGTCCGTCACTAGTAAAGAGGCTGCCCGAGCGCTTCAGTCTATGAAAAATACCAAGAATAGAGATATTGACGATCTCAAGATGCAACCTATAAAGTTCGTTTGCGATATAATCGCACCGGTTCTCGAATATATTATCAACTCGATTTTTGTTTCCAGCGTTTATCCCAGTAATTTGCAGGTCTCCGAATTCTCGGTAATATTCAAGGGGGGTGATAAACCAGTTCTTTTTAAACTACAGGCCAGTATCAATCATTCCTGTTTTCTGTAATTGCATTGAAAGTTGATCTCTTATCGAATGACCAGCTTTTTACAAAAACACCAAATATTACCCGACTGCCAAGATGGCTTTGTTAAAGGCAAATCAACGGAAACCGTTCTTTTAATACAAATACTGGAGTCGTTCGAAAATGAATCATGCACTCTTGCATCTACATACATTTCTCGAAAGCATTTGACTCAATAAATTATAATACGTTGCTCCTGAAACTAGAATACTACGGCTTCCGAGGTGGTTTCCTTCAGCTTAACCGTTCGTACCTCAAAAATTGATAGCAACACGTAGTCGTCCATGGTAAAGTATCATATAGCAGAGCTATTACCTGTGGTTTTCCTCAAGGGAGTACGCTTGGACGGCAACTCTTTAACCTTTATATTATTGAAATTGTATGCATTGACAATAACGCTCAATTTACTATATACCCGGATGATGCCAGTTTGTTTTTCTCGGGACGTAAGTTCCCTGAAGTGATCGACAATGCAAATGCCGCTTTGCGTAATTTACTTTATTGGATCAATGCATCTTCAAGAATAATTAATTCCAAGAAAACCAAGACAATTCTCTTTCGCCCAAAGAACAAAACAGTCGGTGCTTTACCTAACATTGTTCTTGGTGGTAACAGTTTTGATATTGTTCCGTCCATAAAAGCCTAGGTTTAACTCTGCATGGAAACATGCTCTGGGAAATCCATAGAGGGAATCAGACTAAGAGGCTCGCTAACTAAGAAGCTCGCTAAGAGGCTGCCGGCATACTGACTCGTGTTCGTTCTCAGTTGCCACAGGCTTTGAAACTGTTGATTTATAATTGTTTATTTCACTCTGGCATTTCGTACTGCCACCTGGTGTGCGGTGAGACTACATTCTCAAATATTTTACGGTTGTATACGTTTGCAAAAAGAGCTGTCCGTATGCTTGCGAACGCTTCATATTATACCCACACCCACCCTCACGTGGCCGTGTATGGGTATAATATGAAGTGTTCGCAAGCATACGGACCGCTCTTTGATAATGTAAGCCAATCAGGAATCCTTCAGGAACTTGCCCTCGCCTTCCTAGCCAAAAAGCTCTTGCCTAGATACGCAGCTTTCTTCAACATCGCCCTCTCCGTCTTAACCCTCGAGCCAACCAGCCCACTACTTTCTACCTGGACAGAGGAGTCCCACAAGGGTCCATTTTTGCTCGTCTCCTCTTCAATCTGGCCATGACCCGCGTTGCTCGAACCCTTGCACAGGACACGGCCGCCCGGTTCGCTCTTTATGCGGACGATATGGTGGCATGGACAGAAGCCACCGATTATGACACAAAAGAAGCTATGCAAACAGAGTTGCAAGCAGCAGTCCTGAGCTTGGAACATACGCTGTCCCAATTTCAGCTACAGCTATCCCCGACAAAGGCAGCACTGCTCAGCGTCGATGGTAAACGTCGTAGAAGTAATGAACAGATTATCTCCCTTCAAGGGGGGATACACCCCTTGAATCTTGCAACGGAAGAATTCGACTGCTGGGTGTTCCAGTCAGCAGCTGTAATAGCCCAGAACAGCGGATGGCATAACTTAAGGAAACCTGGCGTTCCACCTTGCACCTCGTTACACAGATATCTCATAAATCTGAAGGGGCGCACCAAGCAGCTTGTACCATGCTCACGCGTGCCGTGGCACATGGACGTTTCACTTACGGCTTCCGGGTCTATGAGCTACGACAGTCACATGCTAATGTTCTTCACAAGATGAATCGGCACCTTCTCCGTGCGATTAGTGGCCTCCCCTCATTCACCCGGGTAGACACTCTCCACGAAGCAGTTCCTCTTCCGCCTCTCACTAGTCTCATTGAAGAGACCAAACTACGTTTCCAATATCATCTGGACCATTCACCTCAGGGAAAAAGATTCAGAAATGGGACTGCCTAAATAGCGACTCTGACAGCATGGATTCGCCGCCAGTAATTCCTCCGTGGGAACGCCCCTCCATTGGTATTCCACGTCGACGCCCGATCCGGCGCCATAACTGAATAGTACGCGAACCATTCGTTCGCACGCTTGCAGATGACAAGGGTGGAGACGAAATTGACATTTACACCGACGCGTCTTTGAATGGGAAGATGGCATACATTGTCTGGACATCTCCAGACTAGCCAGAATTGAATGGATCCCGGCAAATTTCTAAAACATATGGCGTTGTAGAAAAAGTAGAACTTCTGGGAATTCTGGCAGCCACTTGGCAAATTTATGACCATTCCGCCCATCTTACCGCGAAGAAGTTTCGCATTATCACGGATTCTTACGTTGCTGTCCGAGAATTGAACAGTACATTTTCCCCGAACACCACGGCGACAAATATCGTGACCACAATACGAGACCTACAAATTGAAGGATTAAAAATTCTCATTGTTTAGACTCCGGGACATACTTCCGGCGCACAATGCAACCGAATGGCTCACAACGCTGCCTGGTAGAGGCTACAACCACCTCCCACGGTTCCCGCCACGCCCATCCCCTCTCTCCAAGCAGATTGGAAACTCCAGCAACGTCTCCTCAAAAAAGAAAGCAGTAACCGTTTGCAAGCTGA
The DNA here is from genome assembly GCF_048455015.1 of Haemaphysalis longicornis. Taxonomy (NCBI): domain Eukaryota; kingdom Metazoa; phylum Arthropoda; class Arachnida; order Ixodida; family Ixodidae; genus Haemaphysalis; species Haemaphysalis longicornis. The sequence continues at coordinate 3,490,687 of NW_027526325.1, forward strand.
AACTCCGGTTGGCCTCCTTGAACCTCTTAAGCCCTTTTCAAGTTCGGGCGAGGTATTCACCAATAAAGTGTATGGAAATGCAGCGTACACAAAACACATTGTACAATATCCACCCTCTTGTAATTGCATGGGCTAAGATTTTCTGTCATCAAGGGTTCAATTCACACCTGCTTATAACGTTAATTCCTCTTTCGGTCAAGTACACTCTGGTGTTCCTCAAGGCAGTGTCCTGGGCCCTTTACTTTTTCTAATTTTTATCAATGACTTACCTAATTGCGTTTCTTCAAGGATCAGGCTGTTTGCTGATGACTGTGTTATTTACCGTACAATAACCTGCTCTACTGACCAACTGGCCGTTCAAACTGACCTTGACTCTATATCTACTTGGTGTTCCACTTGGTTGATGTCGTTGAATAATTCTAAAACTAAACTTATGTCATTTACAAACCACGCATCGCGCATTCAAACTTCCTATTCCTTAAATAACAGAACTGTTGAGCTAGCAGACACCTACAAGTACCTGGGATTTAACCTGCACTGTGACCTGACATGGAATCATCATGTCGACATCATTCTTGCATCCGCCAACCGCTCATTGGGTTTTTTAAAGCACAGACTAAAACATGCTCCATCTAACCTCCGGAAACTTGCATACACAACTCTCATCAGACATAAAATTGAGTACGCATCTGCCATTTGGGACCCTGACAAAGCATACTTAGTTGACGAAATTGAATCCCTTCAAAATCGTGCCGTTCGTTTCATCTTTCCAGATTATTCACATCATACCAGCGTCACGGCTCTAAAACATCGCGCATCTTTACCTATCCTATCAGATCGACGTAAACTGTCACGTTTATCATTGTTTCATAAACTGTACCATCACTCTTCTCTTCATCCTGATTTTTTTTCATCGACACCGACCATCTTTCCCCGACGGGACCATGCCTTAAAAGCGACACGTGTGAAATGCCACACTTCCAGATATTCACAATCCTTCATACCTCGCACAACTGTGGATTGGAATGCCCTACCATCTCACATTGTAAATTTTACAGATCCGACCAAATTCCAAGAACTTTTACACACTTACTTCGTATGTTAACTTTATTAAAAAGTGCTTTTATAGGTTCTAGAGTTCCTTCAAGATTTTTTGTTTGTTTTCCTTCTTTCTTGCTTTCTTTTTTTTTCTTTTTTTGCCTCACACCCACTTATATTTATTTGTTTGCCTATTAACGTGCTCCTAGTATTCTTTTTTTTTCGTTCCCAATGTACCCTGCCCCCTATGTAATACCCTCCTAGTGAGGGCCTTTAGGGGTATTTTTGAATAAATAAATAAATAAATAAATAAATAAATAAATAAGTGGTCAGCCCCGGCAGGCTCTCAATTGTACCGATTCCCCCACTGCAATAGTGATGCCATACCAAATCTCTTCCACTTAATTTGGATCTGTCCTCAATTCGCCCGTAGCCGCGGTACTGCTAACTGTGGGTCCTGCACCCACCGCTGAACTGGAGCACGTTAGTCGTGTCCGTGAAGACCCCGCTACTCCTAGAAATATTTACCCAGTACGCGCTTAAAAACGGTCTGTACAAGGTGGTGTAGTGGTCTGACGGACTTTCCCGGACTGGCCATACCCATCCACGACCAATGTCAACAGTGCAAACTGTGCATTTTCGTGCCACTGACTGAGTGATATGTGCAGCTTGTGAATAGGACCTTAAAACTAGAACAGTGCACATGTGTGAGCTGTGATGAACTGTGACCTCTCCCTTTCTCTTCGCCATCCGCCATCCTCACTTCCCCACAGGGCCTCATGGCCTGTTGTCCTTAATAAACTGTTTCACATACACGGCCCCTTTTTACCTCATTAAATATTGTACCTGTCACCACATTGTACAGCACGCTGCGGGAGTGTCGCTATAAGAAAGACTAAAAACTCCCCCCGTTTTTTTTTACTCAACCTCCAAACGAATGCAACAAGACAAACCATACTTAACAAGAAGTAATAAACCCTGGCAAGTGCCTCGTGTGCGTACAAATTATGGACGGCAAATGCTTCGTTTCCAAATTCTAATACTACTCAACAAGTTGTATAACTAAGAGTTACCATGACGGGCTGGTTTCTTGTATGCTTCTTTGTGTTTTTGGTATATCATGTCTTGTTATTCTCACTGTAGGTAAACGGTAAAATGTATTACAGGATTGTCCACAATTTGTGGAATTTCGGTGACGAACTATGATTTCAAGTTGTTCTTTTGGCGTCTAGTACCTATGCTGCTACTGCATGTCGAACCTGTAGGGGCTGCATTCCCTGTCTAGCCCAATGTTGGCTTTTTGAACGTACCCCTGGAATCATTTGATTTTTAAATAAATGTCTTCTTCTTCTTCTTCACTTAAAAGCGTTTAACCCTTTGTGATCTATGGAACATACCTTTTTCCTGTTCAGTTGCTAGATCTTGAGCAATGCTCTTTTGTGTACTGTGTCTATTCTGTCCATCCGTGGGGGGCACACCCAAAACACATTCTTCGTTCATGTCCGCACGGATTCCCAACCCACTGAATACCGTATTGCATACTTTTCCCTTCCTTTTGAAACCGCAATTGCCAAGTCTTCCGCAATTGCAGCCCATGCCAGGTACGTTGCCCCGTCGTGGAGCAACCTTGACCGCTGCCTTGTAAATACGACCCTTCCTCACTCTCTCCCTCTCTCCTTTCTCTCTTTTTTCTTGTTATTGTAGTAACATAGCTTAGCCCGACTGCATGCGTACTGTCCGTTTTCGAAACATCTTCCGATCTTTGTCATAGTTTTCTGCGACTATATATAAGAAATGTGCTCCAAATGTTTGTGACAGCAGAATCATGTAACTGTACTCTGATGAAGGCAAGTCCCGTTGCTGCTACGTAAGTAAACATTCTTTATTACTGTTCTTGCTGTTTATCCGCCTCTTTTCTCATACCATTTCGGCACGCTTTGTGAGTTTTATCTTTCTCTAGATTTCTTTCTACCATGAGCGCTTACAGGACCACAGCAAATAGCATCATCTAAAAATTTCCGCAGACCGTAACCACAACAGTTGTGATGGGGGACTTCCAGACGAAGTATTTGTATAGATCGATCCCCTCGTTGATCCCCTTTGCATTGGAACTGCCGCTTTTGTTTCCCTGCCTAGCGCATGCTTTGCTTACGCACGCTCTCTGATCTACTTTATCCCTGCCTCGGCCACAACAGTTTTTCTGCATGTTGGTACTAATGATCTCAGCTCTACTTCCGCTGAACATGCTTTGCCTGACTACCGCTCACTGACTCACCTCATTCTTGAAGCTCGGCCGAACATTTCCACTATCTACGCCAGTTTTATTCTTCCCCGCTCTGCTAACCAGAGGTCGGCGAACTCACTCATGAGTCCACTCACTCAGACTCATTTGGACTCAAACTCACGCGTGAGTTTGAGTTTGAGTGAGCGCGAGGCTGGTGTGGCATGGTGAGTTCGAGCTTGAGTGAGTTTGAGCAGAGTGAGCTCGACTGAGTTTGAGTCCGATTGAGTTTGAGTGCGCCTGAGACCTAGTGAGTTCTGAGTACATTTTGAGTTCGGAGCGCATTTTGAGTTTGAGTACATTGTGAGTTCTGAGTACATTTTCAGTTCTGAGTGCATTTTGAGTTTGAATACATGGTGAGTTCTGAGAAAATTTTGAGTTTGAATCCATTAGGAGATTTGAGTACATTTAGAGTGTGCGTACATTTTGAGTTCTGAGTTCATTTTGAGTTTGAGTACCTTTTACAACGTGAGGATTCGAGCGAGTTGGTACTCCATAGTCCAAATATAAAGTGCAACAAATTTAGAAAAAAGACGAATGACACAAGGACAAGCGCTAAGTACATTTGGAGTTTGAGTACATATTGAGTTTGAGTGAATTGTGAGTTGTGAGTACATTTTGAGTTTGAGTCAATTTTGAGTTTTGAGTACATTTTAAGTTGTGAGTCCATTTTGAGTTTGGGTACATTTTGAGTTTGGGTCCATATTGAGTTTTGAGTACATTTTGAGTTCTGAGTACATACGAGTACATTTTGAGTTCTGAGTACATATGAGTTTTGAGTCCATTTCGAGTTTGAGTACATATGAGTAGCCTAACACGCAACTATGGTTGGCTGTTAAGTTTGATGCGTCACTGTGGGCTCAGAATTCGGGTTACCTGCGGGTATGGCACGATTCGCGATCCGCATGATCGGTAGGGAGGGAGGGGGTGTCTGATTATTTTTTAGTTTCTCGTTGTTTTTTCATGACCCCAAGCACTTCCTGTATACCAAGTTTTCGCGGCTGGGCACAGGACTGATAATCGACTGTTGAGGTCATAAAAAACGGTTTTCTTAACTTTTCCTCCTGATGGATCCACTAAGAGGATGGGAAGGGGTGTTGGGACAGCACACGGCGGCGCTTGCTTGCTGGTTGTTCGCCTGCTTCTGTTAACGGCTTGACATACTAGGGGCCAAAAAAAGAGGCGAGAACTGGGGGCGAAAGAGGGGGGGGGGCTGTCCCTTCCGCTTTTTCAAATGGATTAGCTGAATTGACTGGGCAACGCCCCTTCAGCGAGAATAATTAACGCATTAGATTGGGTGAAGAGTCAAACTGAGGACGCTAAGGCGTGTAAGGTATTAATGAAAGGTCCCGATTAACGCAATCACGCAGGGGAAGTGAAAAAATACTTTCCGATTTTAGTCACCAGGCAGTCATAATGAGTCATAAATTGGGTTAAAATTAAAAATAACGCGGCGAGGGCATGTGGGGAATCAAATTCAAGGCCTCGATGTGGGAAATCATTCGGGACAAAAATGCGTTATACTTATATCATGACGTAGTCATAGTTGGTCATAGATTCGTTTAAAATTCAAGTTCACGACGCTAGGGCGTGTGGCGTATCACATTAAAGGACTCGATGTCACGTGCTTCCTGTTTATTATCATGACATATTCAAGGTGGTTCATAAATTAGGTTAAAATTCACAATGATGCCACTGGGTGTGTGGGGCATCACATTGAAGTTTCGGATAGGGCAAATCACGTGGGACAAAAATGCGGAATGGCTATATTATGAGATAGTCATGGTTAGTCATTGATGGGGTTAACATTCAAATTGATTCCGCTTGGATGTGATGGGTATCAAATTAATGGTCTTGTTGTGGGGAATCAGGTGGGAGAAATACAAAAATGCTTCCTGGTTATAACCATAAGATAGTCATGCCGAGTCTTATATTGGGTTAAAGCTCGAAGTGACCCCGCTAGAGTGTGTAGGGTATCAAATTTACGGTCTCGACGAGGGGAATCACGTGGTACAAATAAAAAAGTCTTCGTTATTCTAATCATGAGATAGTCATGATGAGTCATATATTGGGCTAAAATTCAAACTGAGGCCGCTAAAGCATGTGGGGTTTCAAATTGAAGATTTCAGTTAGGGGAATCACGTCGGACATTTAAATAATGCGTCCTGGTTACAGTCATGAAAGTCTGTGAAGGAAAGTTTGACATCCACCTAAATGCAGCCATGCGGCTACAAAGGAGAGCTATACAGCTTTCTCAGAAACTTCGCAGTTGAAGAAAAATTCATCCTGGTCCAGGTCCTGGTCCTGTAGCCGCATGGCTGCATTTAGGTGGACGTCAAACTTTCCTTCACAGAAACTTAGTCCACCTTGGGGATTTCACCTAAATCTGGTCGATTAGTCATGAAAGTCATGGTTAGTTTGATTGGTATGAATTCCATATTATCCTTCTAGGGTGTGTGGGGTATCAAATTAAAGGTCTCGTCGAGGGGAATCACGTGGGACAAATAAAAAACTGCTTAGTAGTTATAGGTATGGCGATATAGCAAAAGGTATCTTTCTTTGTTTGCTGGGTTGGGTATAACGAAAATTCCTTGCCAACCTGTAAGGCAGTTTTGCTATATACATGGGGAGCTTTGTCCAGAGATGTCCATCAATGCGGTATATTGTGATAAAACCATTGGCGTCGAATTACTATATCATCGAGGTGGGATGGCATGGGTTTAAAATAAAAGCCATGCCAAGCTCTCGAACTTAAATCACCAGACACAAAAACTCTCTGCTAATGACTGCCATTCAAACGTTACTTCCACCATTTCCCCGTGTCCCAACAAACAAGTAAATCCTTCGACACATATGGTGTCGTGGAAATTGTGGACGACCATAGGTAACAGTGGGCATCAGAGCCTATCAGAAAGGAGAATTTCACATTTGTTTATGAATAAGCCTCGCGGGCGCGTTTCATCTCCGTAATTTCTTTCCCACAGTGTACCAACGGGCACTCGAATCCAGAATTGGCAAATTACATTTGAGACATAACCTCTTTGCTAGAGTATAGGAGATAGACAGGCAACAGAGCCACCAAGACATAAGAAGACATTGCGACAGAAGCAAAACACTTCAGAAAAATAAGCAAGCGCAGTTTGTGTGTGCGATCGAACTGATTTTATGACAATAAGAAATCAGCGCAAGATATCAAAACTAGCACATGATAACAATGAAAAGGAAGAGAATTAACTCGCGCTCTGCAGTTCCCCAACGGCTACATGTCAAACACAAAGAAAGAGCAGATGACTGACGCAACGCACGCACACACACACACACACACACACACACACACACACACACACACACACACACACACACACACACACACACACACACACACACATGCACGCACGCGCGCAAACGCACGCGCACACGCACGCACACACGCGCTCACACTCGCACACGCACAGGCGTGCATGCTGGAAGTAAACAGCTGGGTACGGTGGTAGCGGTCATTGCTTACAACAATAGCGTGGTGCTTTTCGGCGCTACGAGAGCTAATCCCACCTAGGAAATGCTAATAAAAACTAATACAAATGCCTCAGCAAACAGCGAGTCTGGAATTTTTCTCCGCATCTAAAATGAGTTGTCCTTGCGTCTAATGTGGTCAGCCGCAAGGAGGAGTTTTTTTTACTGTTTGTGGCAACAATGATGCCCTCCTTGCGTGCTGACGTGCTCCAAACGCAGAAAACAGTCTCTACACAGATTTCGATGACGCTGGTACGCCAAAACAAACAGCCGCGAGCTGTGCCAGCCATGGATAGGCGCGTTCGTTTTTTTTTCCCACTAGGACAAACAGTCCTCAGTACTCAAATATGCGTTTAGGTAGCTTTCAAGTTTGGAGTCTTCCCCAAAGTTTCCCGGCGGGCTGAAGTAATCCAACAAGGCGTATGAGTCTTCGACACCTAATAATTCGCGGCTGCATGAGCCTTCTCCTTGTGCGCAATCTCCAGAGGTTCCTGGTCGGTTGGACGCATGGCTAGTGGAAGCCAGGCGCGGTCCTGAAGGAGATCACCGCAAAGGCATGCTCAAATGTAGTCATTCTGCAATGCAGCTACTTAAAAAATTCGTTTTCGCTTCGAACGCACACAGCTGTGCCGATCAAACATTTACAGCGCAGAATGACAACTGTTCAAATGGAAACTGTGGCGACGCAAGTTTTCATGTGTGCAGAAAAACGCGAAGGAATATTTGCGCCTTTTTAGGAAACTTGTAAATAAATGCGACCACCATAGTTCTGTTTAACTAATAGAAAAAAGCATGCCGTATCGGAGGGATACGAATGCGTTTAGTGCTGCTGACATCGTAAGTGCCGTGCACAAGGTAATAATATACGCACAGAGCTTTTTGTGCTTTGGCTACGTGTAAACAAAGCTCTCGGTGGTCGGAGTCGCATTCGACGCCTCGTCTACGTAGGAGGAGCGCAACGCATAAGCCACCACAGTGCGCCCCTTTTAAAGAACACTGCAGTGGACGGCCGTCACAAAGGCAAACGGAAACGCATCTCACAGTTGCCAAAATACATTTTTGCGTACGCTCGAAAAGATCTTAGGTATTCCTAAACCATTCAGCCATTCCGAAGTTCCTTAGGAAGGCACTGCAAAAGTCCTAGGTCACAATGAACCAGTTAGACAAAATTCATTGCTATTAGTAACTAAAAATGTAGTTGATCACGCGTACGCTTACGAAGTCCTCTAGATGGACCTTTCATTTTGAAAGTATTGCAAATCGCTATAAATAAAATACCCAACCCGTGGAAAAACATCCTAAGATTACATTAATAACTGAAATGAAGTGGCACAAACTTATCGGTAATTGCTGATAGTGAAGAAATTGAGAGAGAAACAAATTGGTGTCCTTATTTATTTCCACGCTAGAAGTTCACAATGTGAGTGAACGGGTTTGTAAAGGGACAAGAGTGCAATACTACTGGAAAGCAACAAAGGCGCTAATATTTTTAATCTGGCACGGTGGAAAAACGCGTGCCGGTCACCAATAATGCATGTATATTTGTCATCAACGCCGGCCTATTTAAGTCCCCTGTAGTACAAACAACATTTTCATTACTTCCAACCACTGCTGTCGAGCGCCTTCGAAATCCGTTCTTTGCCACGAAGTTTCTGCAATGTTTCTCTTTCTTTTCTTTTTTCTTTTTCTTTATTGTTTCTTTCCGCGCAGAAAGGGGGAGCAGAGGCAAAAGGCTCGGAGCCTGACCAGGGCCCCTGCTCCGGTGGCAGGCAGCGTGCGGGCACAGTACATTATATTGCACACTTGCAGTCGAGTGTACGAAATAAAAAACAAAAAAACAAAAACAAAAGAGGGCTACAGACTACAGAGAGTACATTTGCAGTCGTGCTCCTCGAACGCTCAATGCGCGACTACTTTGCACACACACACAAAAAAAAAGAATACAGAACCAAATTTTCACACTGGATATGGTATCAAAACACTCGTGTGTTTTTTCGTGCAGTGCAAGGAGTGAACGAACAACAAAATACACCCGAAACAGAGACTTACTTCAGCATAGATATCTACAATGCAACAACACAACAAAAGAACGAACAACAAACTACACCCGAAACAGAGACTTACTTCAGCATATATATTTACAATTTCGCTGCAACATTTTATTTTATACTTGGGTAAATTTTAGCTATATGCAATTAACTGCTCTAACAGGACATTTTTAATCTGTGTTTTTGACAACCGTTGGCTAAAATTAATCTGTTTCTGAACTTTGTTCAACAAGGAGGGGATTTGATAACCTGTGTGTTGCCGGCCATAGTTTGTTCTTGTAGATGGCATTGGTCGATGTAGTCTACGCAAGTTATGTTCTGTGGTGGTTACAGGGCTGGAAGTATTGTATAACTTGTTGTCTCTAATGTACTGAAGTAATTTGTAGCAATATATTTGATTTGCCTTAAGAAGTGAATGCTTTAGAAAGAGTTCATGAGTAGGTAGGTATTCAGGCCTGCCGTAGTAATTTTCGAATATTCTTAATACCTTCTTCTGCAACAATAGCAATTTATTATAATTCTGCGTAGTAGTTGTGCCCCATACTAAAGCGCAGTAGGAAAGCTTAGAGAAAAATAACGAATAATAGAGCGTCTTTTTTAACCATACCGGTATGAAATCTCGAATTTTATATAAACAGCCCACTGTTTTGCTCAGTTCAGCGGTTAATTTACACACATGTGTATTCCATGACAGATTATTTTCAAACCAGACACCTAAAAATTTCTGCGCTTTTGATTGTTTGAGTCTGTTGTTTCGATAGGTCAAATGTATAGTATAATTCAGTGGTTTATTAATCGGTGTGAACACCACAAAATTGGTTTTACTTATGTTTAATTGTAACTTATTGATATGTAGCCAGTGCGATAGAAGGTGCAAGTATTGATTAACCCTAGTTTCCAATTGAGGCAAGGCCATATCCGTAAAGAATATATTGGTGTCGTCGGCATACATTATTATTTTGGGTGAATCAGGTATCGTCGGTAGATCATTTATATATAAATTAAATAGCATTGGTCCGAGTATCGATCCCTGCGAACACCATTTATTATTCGAAGTTTAGCTGAGGGTATACCATTTACTAGCACATACTGATACCGATTTGCTAAGTAGTTGCGAAATAAATCAAGGGGAACACCACGAATACCGATACTCTCAAGTTTTCTTAGAAGGATTTGGTGGTTTACCGAATCAAACGCTTTTCGTAGATCAAGAAACAGACCAATAGTGTACAGTCTACATTCAATGTTTTCAATGATCTCATTTTTAATGTCCAGCAATGCCATTTCAGATGACCGATTTTTCCTAAACCCATACTGCGCATCGCAAATAATATTATATGTATCCAAAAAATTTTGTAACCGTGTATTTAGAATTTTTTCAAATACTTTGGAAAGCACAGGCAGCACCGATATTGGCCGGTAATTATTCGCAGTATAATCATTTCCACCTTTATGAATTGGTGTAACCCTCGCTATTTTTAGTTCATCGGGAAATATTCCAGTGTCAATCATCTTATTACCAATATTTGACAGAACATAACTGATTAGATCACTTACGTATTTTAAAGGGCCTACCTGGATGTCATCGAACCCAGCAGCAGTATTAGGTTTGAGGTCGTTTATAATATTCGCTATTTCGTCTGGTGTGGTATGAAAGAGAAAAAAGGAATTCCTCACATTTGGGTTTGGCAAGGACAGTGTGCCATCCACAGGGGGAGCTGGCAAAGTATATTCTCCACTTTGTATAAAATACTGATTAAGTTCGGCTACCGTGTCCGCTTCACACACGGTGCCTTGGGATGTTGAAATTTTTATATTGGTTGTTTGTGGTATTCTTCCAGTTAAATGATTTACTTCTTGCCAAATTTTTCTAGCGTTTCCTTGCAGGCGTGAAAATTGGGATTCGTAATACGCTAGTTTAGCTTGCTTAAGTTCGGCGTTAATTTTATTTCTATATTTTTTAAATGCTATAAATTCAGTAATATCTTGCGTTTTGACAGAGGAGTGATACATTTTGTTTTTCGTTTCTATTTTCTTGAGTAAAAAGCGATTAACCCACGGCTTTCGTATCTTCCTCTCACGTTTTCTACTCTTGGTTTTTTTGGAAACGCTTCTTCATAGCAAGCTTTGAATGTGCTCAAGAAAAGACTGTAAGCCTTATTGGGGTCAGGTTCACAGAAAACCGATGTTCAATTCGAAGCAAAGATAAGAGAACGGAAGCACTCGAGCGTGTCTGGCGTTATTTCGTGATAAGAGGGCGTGGGGGACTTTTTTTCCCTCTCTTGTCTTGTCGGCACCAAACAAAATATTGGAAGGTGGTCACTGATATCGGCACTTATCAACCCAGCTGATACATTGGGGGATGACACATTTGTAATGCACAAGTCCAGAAGTGTTGCACTTTGTGCCGTAAGCCGCGTAGCTGATTCGATGAGATTTCGGCAAGTATATGTGCTAATAAGTGTGTCTAGTTCTTTACTGTAGGGATCGTCTGCAAGCATGTTTATGTTCATATCACCCATAAGTACAATTGAGTTTCGGGCATTACTGAAGGTATGCAGCATATTTTCAAGAAATGCAAAGAACTGTGTTCTGCTGCCACATGGTGGCCTATACACAACAGCAATTGTGACAGATTTAAAACGCACAGCAAGGCATTCCACATTTTGATCAACAAATGTAAATTCAGGGATTAGCTCGTGCCACAGTCGCTGTCGTACATATGCAGCGACCCCACCACCTCTTCCCGATTCCCGGGTGACACTGTGGCAGGTATAATCATTAAGTTGTAGTGGACGTTCATTTTTTGATAACCATGTTTCAGAGACCAGAAGAACATCAAACTTCAAATCTATACTTGCACACATGTCGTTTATCTGCTCAGCTTTGTTTCGTATACTTCGCGCATTTAAATAAAGTGCTGAAAAGGCATTTAAAGAGGGACGAAATGTTTCGTTAAACAAATGGTAGTCATAATAGTTCATGCCCTATTTCGGTTAGAATTAGCCGTACGGCGTCATCTAGCCTTATCTACCTGGTCATTTTTTCAATGTCATCCTTTTCGGCAACGCGAAGTAACGGCGAGTTCTCATCCTTCCTAGCAAACACCTTGCCTCCGGCGGTCCATGCGAAATTCCAGCCTACTTCTTTCTTTTTCTGGACAACAGCACCAAGTAGTTGCTTCGTCAATCTTGTCAGATGCTCATTAATAAATACGGGTTGAGATTCGTCAAAACCGAGGTCGTTTGTGGCAATCCTAGCCTTTCTGGCCTTCGCAAGAAAATCGTTTCTCTTTTGCCTTCGAACGAATCTGACAACAATATTGGTCTCATTGTGCTTTGCGGTCGGTGCCTTGTGACAGATGTCGATGTCGTTATCATCGACTGGTTCAGCAATTATCTGCCCAATTTTCTTTAACATAGCTGTTGGTTCAGCGTCGAAAGGGATTCCTTTTACTTCGATGTTGTTGGAGCGCTGGTATTGCTCCAGCTGCTCCAGCCTTTGCGTCAGCTTTTTGTTCTGAGATTTGAGATCCCTGTTCTCCCGCAGCATGCTCTCCATTTCCTTCCTCAGAGATTTAAGCTCCTTCACTTCTTCCTTGAGGTTTCTCAGTTCGTTTAGCTCATTTAGGGCTTTTTTAATGGCTCCCAGTTCATCCATCAACTCATTCCTTAGCTCCTGTACTGTTTGGCGTGCCATGACAATCACTTGTTAGACGGCAAACACACGGCTTCACAGAGGCAGTTTTCATGCGGCAGCGGTGCACCAATCAACACAATAATTCTGATGAAAAGGATCACTCGCTCACCTGCAAGAGCGGATACGTTAGGTGTGTGTTCAGTTATCTGCTTTCCATCAGCCCTATTATCCTTGTAGTTCACCAGTTGCAACTTACGAGTTCTTTGCATCGTATTTCCGGTCTAGCTTATCTCTTTTGTTTGTTTCAACTTTAGCTACGACGTCTTCCGAGCGAGTTTTCTTTCTTATCCCAGGAAACTTGTTTCCTCTGAGGAAAGGTTACTTATATCTCTCCTATTTTAATGGCAAGAGGGGTTTCCCGAGCTTTTTCTAGATACGAAAATATAATCCATAAAGCAGGACAGTTCAGGACCGTTATCTTTATGATGCGAGATTACATTTCATTTCCTTTGATATGGAAATAGCACTATCACTCACGTCGCGCATCAGCAGCAACAATTGATAGACATAGATTCTCCGAAATTTCACCTCTCTGGCGCATAAGATTCCAAAAATACTTCGATTGCCACAATCGACAACTGGGAGCTGGGAGGGCAGAAATATGGTCTATATGGTAAGTAAAACCGCTTGTTTCTATGGGTAGTCAATTTCAGTTCACATATTTGGGTCACCTATTTATTCTGTGGAAAACGCTAAAACGACATTTTTTTTCGGTTTTAAAAATGTATTTTTTTACATTTAGTCTCTTTTCCCACATTTCAATACAATAAGTAGCAAGACAGACTTTGACACAAATGCGAAAATCTTGATCATGTTGCTGCCAATATTAGGATGCTGATTCTGCGTAATCTCATGGGCAAACCGCTATTAATGTTTTGTATTCCGCACCTTGAAGTGCATACACCACGTTGCGATTTACTCAAACCGTCGCTTTTAAATTAGAAGGATATAAAAAAACCAGTAGTACCTCTTCCTGTTCCTCCAACAGGTTTTCGATGGCTTTCACAGCTTGCTCCGTTGTTAACTTTTTTTAGCCCTGGTGCAACTGGTGGTTGGTAGACAGGAAGCTTTTGTCGGGGATTGAGGATGCTGGCTGCAACGAACAGGTCTTCTCGAAGAATTTATTCGAAGCGCTCGTTCAGTTCCTTTAGCAGCTTCTTTTTCACACGAGAGAACCTAAACATAAGATATCAGTTGAATGATATACATACTATAAAGCAGCGATGGAAGTAGTGAGTGTAACCGAATATGTACTTATGATACAATGCATGCTGAATTTCTTTTTCTAGTAGTCTAGAATTTTAAAGAGTTTTAAAGGACGCGAAAGAATGAATAAAATTTTGTTTTAACCGAAAGATCATATGTTTCGGCGCTATTTTAGATTTTACAAACAAAAAAGAGACCCCAAGCAGTCCGAACAAAAACGTACTCACGTTTAGGCCTCCAGCACAGAAGACATTTACGTGCTAGAAGCCCGAACGCCAGTATGTTTTTTGTTTAGAATGGTCGGCGTGTCTTTTTTGTTTGGAATGTACCCTCCCGGCCAGACGGCATTCCGTCATGCTCTCGACTTATTCTGGGATTTTGTTTGACAAGCAAGTGAGTGTTATTCACCCAGAATTAAGTAAATAAAGCCGGCATTTCTCTATTCCGCTTCCCTTTCATTTCTTCGTGACGTTGCCATTGCGTCACAAAGTAAAAGCGAGGCACGCTGCGGTGGGTGCACTCTCACGCTGGGAACGGTAGCTTGTACATCTTCAAGCCATAGCCGACAACGACGTTTCTTCGGCCGAGGGGGATGGCTTGGACTTTTGTTATTTGTCCCCGACGGAACCAGTAATGCTCTTTGACATATTAGTGATACCCATGGCAACAACACCGCATCAACCGCTGGCGACGGCCACACACATGGGAGGGGATACGTAAAACGGCTATGTGAGTACCTGTGAAGAAACCGTCAGCCTTATTGAGTTATAAAGGCGAAAAGAATTGTTTAGAAAGCCACTTCAACGTTTTCGTACATGAACGCGTAAAGCGCACTCAGTCCTCTCCAAGCCTGCTTCAACACATACCAACGTTCGCCAGCGCACTCCTATGCTGTCGGCGCAGATATTGCTTCGCACGCCACTATTTTTGCATTTCTTAATTGCGGAAAAAAAAGACTGACCTCAGCCTGACTGGCTACGATTTCTTTGTTTTAGCCATCATAACTGGCTATCACTGATCAAACTCTGTCAAGTCGGGAAACATTCATCGCATTTTACGTTACCCAGAATACATATTTTCCCTATGTTTATTGTCTTGTGTTCTAAACTACTGGCGTTGCTCAAGCCCGCGTTTTAATCTCGTCTAGGACTGAACATGAACACTTGTTGACGTTGACAGAAACACCCCAGAAAAAAAGCGAGCATTATAAGGAATATTCAGACTAGCGCTTACCACCAAAATTTGCAAAAATACTGTGCATACCATATTCACCTGATTTGTTTTCAATGAAGACTACGAATATATGACTACGCGAAGATTGTGTTCTCCTTTCGTTTAACAGTTTGAATGGTGCTTCATCACCTAGGTTAGAGACATACACGTAAGAGCGGGCTTCGGCTGATGGCACTCACAGGCAGCACTCCATCTTGAGTAACTGAAGCCATCTTACCATAACGCCGCTGTGTAAATTAATGGTCCAATATACACTATCTCTTTAATGGGAATAGAGTTTTACAGAATGGGGACGTACGTTTGATTCATCCAATATTTGGGTGAGCTTGCGTGCCTCTCCTGCCCGTGGCTACCGGAAAAGGAGATAGTGATCACATTGCACAATAGTTTCAAAAGTTGACACTTAACTTTTAAAATGCTCATTTCGATTGAATTCCTGTTGGGTTTTAAGGGCGCCCCGTAGTGGAGGGCTCCAGAATAATATTGATCACTTGTGGATCTTTAACGCGCCACAAATGTGGACACACGTAGACAGGCACTTTCGCTTTTCGCCTCCATAACTAACGCAGCCAGCGCAATTAGGATCGCACCCGCGTCCATGGGCTCAGCAGCAGGACGTCTTAGACATTCAGCTGCTTATCTTACATGCCACGGTTATACTTAAAAGTGGAGGAAAGCAACACTTAACGCCAACCAATAACATGGTCTCGAATCTTGCTTGTAAATAGACATATGCGTCTGTAATGTTCACCTAGAACAGATCGGTGTACCACGTCATATTCCATGGATAATTGTGATATATGGCTTGGCATGAAAATATATTTGAAGGTAAACACTCGGGAAGAATATTTATTTATTGAAAATGAATATTTATTTCTTTGCAATTCGCCAATAAGTGTAATAATATTTAACTCCAGGCTTACAAAGCCCCAGCAGAGCTCAGGATAAATCTATCCTAAGCTATGTTTGGGGGTTTTTGAATAAGCTGCCTTTTTTCTCTGCGGGCCTTAATTTTTTTGTTCTCAAAATGTGACCCCAAAACAGGTATTTAATACTTGATTGATCTTGATTATTATGCTTAGCGTGCTCCCTATTGCGTTGTCTGATGGCCGCAGTGCCATGTCAGCACAAGCAGAAGAAAAAAAAGCAGTGCCATTACGTTCTTTTTCTTTTCCTAAAAGTGTGCTGCAACCATAAAATAAGTGGTATAAACTGCTGACAGTGTAGAGGCGGCAACATGTATTTCTCACTCCATCTGGTTCTCGGTATCTTTCTGTCCAATGTTGTCTCCCCACCTCATGCCGTGAACCGATGTAGGAAAAATGAACGGAAGGTAATTACGGCACCATACAGCTAGAATACAGGTCTCACACCCGCTCTATCACTTTTCTCCGGCTACCGGTAAGGCGGGTGGTTGGGCCGGCAGGCTTACAGATGTTATCGGCGATCTGGAAGAGCCCATGTGTTTAACGCCAAGGTGACTTATACCAGGCTGCGGGTGGTCCGTCCTTCGGCCGAGCCGAAGTCGGAAAAATCTTGAAGATAACGTGTGACCCCTTGTCCTTGACGACGGAGCACGGGAGATTGCTTACATAAGTCAATATTGTGCAGCGCCAGCGTTTGTTTACAGATGGGGGGAGATGAGGCGGAAACCTCGGCTAACGTAGCAGGAACGCACCCTCTTTGTTAGAATTAGTTGGGACAGTTTCTAAACCAAAGGGAGTTTCTACCAAAGACAGTTTCTAAACAGTTTCTACTGGGCTTCACCACACACCGGTTTATGCGATCGGTCTTGCGGCTGGTATGGGGTCATAAGTTGAGGCAGACCTTGTTTCTGTATTCAAGCATTGCACTCAGAAATATATGAGCAGATACTGTACCAAGTGAGTGTGCGGAAACCCTAACATAACAAGTGGTGGACTAGAGTATGCCGTTTACGGTGTATTTTTTGTAATGTCAAGCGACACAAACCATTTTCGTCTAGTAGAGAGCCAGTCTTGCACATGCCTTCCACAAAAAAGGCCAGCGGCACGAGTGCGTTCCGAGTTGAGGACACAATTCAATGGTGGACACAAGTGCGCCGCATTGTGAAGATTAAAAATTTTTTTCTTCCCTGAAACAAAATTTACTCCAAAGAAATTTCTAAATCAGAAGGTATATTTCTGATGCGTATTATTAGCCGTCTCATGTTTTTTTTCCTCGTGGGCCTTGGTGCTTTTTTTAGGTCTGAAGTTTGGCAAAACTGCATTTTTTGGCATTTTTGTAAGTGCTTTGCCAAAAAAATACATGCTATAATCCACTAACATACTTTTTAGTAGACACTCAAGAACCATATCAACGCACGATGGGAATATTACGACTCAAGCTTTTATGCTGCCTTTCCGAAAAAGTCCTGAAAACGCAACGAGATGTCGAGACTCTGTCGACATGTCGTAGACACTCGAGTCACGGCGGGGGGATTAAAAAGAAGGTCCCCTTCACCCCGAGAAGTCAGAGTGGCGCTCGCTACCAGCCCCAAGCACAGGAACAAAATTACATTGACATAAATACCCCAGAAAGCGGGGGAGAAAATCGCCCCGCCGGTAGCGTAGAGGTTATCGCACCAGACCGGTATTCTGGAGGTCGTGGGTTCGGATCCCACCTGGCGGGAATTTTTTCTTTGCTTTCATTCTTTCTTTCCAAATTCTTCCTACCACAACCTCCCCTTTGCGTTCCGAGGTTTTCTTGACTGCCAACCCTTTCTTCTGTGTTTTATATATATATGTATATATATATATTGTCACGAAGACAAGGACGATGCAGTTGTGTTGAATGAGAAACACGTTTATTGGAGCGAACTTGTGCTCCCCTAACAACTCAAAAGAATACAGAGGCGGCGAAGCAGCGGTCAACAAAGTGACTTGCACAGGCGAGTGTCGTCGAATCGAATGCCCCGGCGTCCGCACTGCAGGCCTTTTATCTTTCGGCGCGCGTGGTTCTCGAAACGTCGATTCGCATCGAGAACATAGTAGATCCAGGAAGATCATTCTGGGCCGTTCACGTTAGATCGGAACGCTCTCCCCATCACAACAGATAACGCATGCGGCACAGAAAGAAAGAATGGAACACGCGCTTCCCTTGGCGCAGAGATAACGCAGACCGGCGCAGCCGGGCGGTAAAAGCAAAACACAAATAAGCAAACCCAATGTATGGTTCGCGGCATTACCCCCCCTCTAAGAGTGCATCGACCCGATGCTAACATAAGCGACAGTCCGAACAAATGAAAATAAAAGTTCGTCATCGTCCGTAGAAAGGTTTTAGGCGAACCACGTGGACGACTTCAGGCCGCCTGCGTTGTCGTGATGTGCCGGAGTCACCATCAGGGATCACTTCCTAGGTAAGTTGGCCAACACGTCGTAGAATCTGGTAGGGTCCGAAATAGCGTCGCAGGAGCTTCTCACTGAGTCCGCGTCGTCGAATGGGAGTCCAAACCCACACACGATCCCCTGGTTGGTACTCGGCGTCTCGGCGTCGGAGGTTGTAGCGGCCCGCATCCACCAGCTGCTTGTCCGTTATACGAACTCGAGCGAGCTGGCGGGCCTCCTCCGCACGTTGAAGATATCCGTGGACGTCGGCGTTGAGGTCGTCGTCTTCTACGTGCGGAAGCATGGCGTCGAGCATCGTAGTCGGTCTTCTACCGTAGACAAGCTCGAACGGCGTCAGCTGCGTCGTCTCCTGGATAGCCGTGTTGTACGCAAACGTGACATACGGGAGCACTTCGTCCCAAGTCTTATGTTCAACGTCAACGTACATTGACAGCATATCTGCGATTGTCTTGTTCAGACGTTCTGTTAGTCCGTTCGTTTGGGGGTGGTACGCCGTCGTTCTTCGGTGATCCGTGTTGCTGTAGCGCAATACTCCTTGCATCAGCTCCGCAGTAAATGCCGTTCCGCGGTCTGTGATTAGGACTTCCGGGGCTCCATGTCGCAGCACAACTTGGCTTATAAAGAACTTTGCCACTTCTTGTGCAGTCCCCCTCGGAAGAGCGGCGGTCTCTGCGTAGCGCGTCATGTAGTCTGTCGCTACGACAATCCACTTGTTCTGTGATCGTGACGTAGGGAACGGGCCTAAAAGGTCCATTCCAATCTGTTGAAATGGTCTCGATGGGACGGCGATCGGTTGCAGAAGTCCGGCGGGTCTTGTCGGCGGCGTTTTTCGTCGCTGGCAGTCACGGCAGCTCCGGACGTAGTGGGTGACGTCAGAGGTAAGGCCGGGCCAGTAGTACCTCGCCTTGATTTTTCCATTAGTGCGGGCTGTGCCGAGATGTCCGGAAGACGGGTCGTCGTGGCACGCTTCCAAAATTTCGTCACGAAGGTCCGCGGGGATGACGAGAAGGTAATTCGCTCTTGTTCCGGGGCTGAAATTCTTCTTCACGAGGACGGAGTTTCTCAGGCTGAATGCTGGTAAGCTACGTTTGAAGGTCCTAGGAACGGCAACGTTGCATCCCTCGAGGTACTCGATTATGACGCGTAAGTCGGGGTCGGCACGCTGCTGGGCGGCTAGGTCGCTCTCCGTCACGATCCCAAAGAACGCGCTGTCTTCATCAGAGTCTTCTTGTGGTGGGTCGACGGGGGAGCGGGACAGGCAGTCGGCGTCGGAGTGTTTCCTGCCGGATTTATAAACGACTGTAACGTCGAACTCCTGCAGGCGCAAGCTCCACCGCCCAAGACGGCCAGAGGGGTCCTTCAAATTGGCGAGCCAACACAGCGCATGGTGGTCTGTTACAACCTTGAATGGCCTTCCATACACGTATGGGCGAAATTTTGAAATCGCCCATATAATAGCCAGGCACTCTTTCTCAGAGGCAGAATAGTTTTTCTCCTCCTTCGACAGACCACGGCTGGCATAGGCGATTACCCTTTCGCAGCCGCTTTGCTTTTGGACAAGGACGGCACCCAAGCCTATATCACTGGCGTCCGTGTGCATTTCCGTTTCGGCATTTTCGTCGAAATGAGCGAGCACGGGCGGGCTTTGCAGGCGTTTTTGCAGCTCGGAGAATGCTTTTTCTTGGTCGTTTTCCCAGCTGAAAGGGGTGCTGTCTTTCGTCAAGCGCGTGAGTGGCTCTGCAATGCGTGCGAAGTTTGCGACGAAGCGCCGGTAGTATGCGCACAGCCCGAGAAATCTTCGCACGCCCTTCTTGTCTTTCGGCCTAGGGAAGTTCGCGATAGCTGAAGTTTTTGCCGGGTCAGGTAGGACTCCCGCGGCGTTGACGACGTGGCCCAAGAACTTGAGTTCCTCGTATGCGAAACGGCACTTTTCAGGCTTCAGCGTCAACCCCGACGTACGAATGGCCTCGAGTACAGACTCCAACCTTGCAAGGTGTTCGTCGAAAGTCCGGGCGAATACCACTACGTCGTCGAGGTATACGAGGCAGGTGTGCCACTTAAGGCCAGCTAGCACAGTGTCCATGACTCTTTGAAACGTCGCTGGTGCTGTGCACAGCCCAAACGGCATCACCTTGAACTCGTATAGGCCGTCTGGGGTTATAAATGCAGTCTTCTCTCGGTCTCTCTCGTCCACTTCTATTTGCCAGTAGCCGGTCTTCAGGTCCATCGATGAGAAGTACTTCGCATGGCAGAGGTGGTCGAGGGCGTCGTCGATTCGGGGGAGGGGGTACACGTCCTTTTTCGTGATTTTGTTCAGTCGCCGGTAGTCAACGCAAAACCTTAATGTGCCGTCTTTTTTCTTTACGAGTACGACGGGCGCAGCCCAGGGGCTTTTCGATGGCTGTATAATGTCATCGCTCAGCATGTCGTCGACTTGAGTGCGGATGGCTTCCCGTTCGTGTGAAGAGACGCGGTACGGTGACTGTCGGGTAGGTCGGGCTCCATCTTCGGTTATTATTCGGTGCTTCGCTAGAGGGGTTTGACGTAGTTTTGCGCTCGACGAAAAACATTCGCTATAGCGACGCAGCAAAGCCAATAATTTTTTCCGTTGTTCTTGCGGTAGCGCCGGATTCACGTCGAATGGCTGCGGGAGCTTGAATGTTTCTACGGGTGTGCGTTCAAAGTCGGCGACTGCGATCACATCACTTGCTTCTTGCGTTTCTTCGAGGAACGCAATTGCAGCTCCCTTGTTTAAATGCTGGTACTCTTCGGTGAAATTAATGACCAAAACGTGAGATTGGCGTTGCTTAAAGTGCGCAATGCCTCTTGCGACGGAGACACCGCGGTCGAGAAGCAACCTTCGATCACTCTCTACGATAGCGTCGATGTCAGAAGCAGCATCCTCACAGTAGACGGCGATCATCAAGCTTGCGCGGGGTGGCAGGGTGATGTGATCGTCGGCGATCCTGACAGCAGCACGGTGATCGGGGTTCGGCTGCGGCGTCGTGGAGTGATTGGAGGAAAATGTTATTGACTTGGTCTGCAGATCAATTATGGCGCCGTTGTCCGTCAAAAAGTCCATTCCGAGAATCACGTCGCGGGAGCAGTTAGGCAGAACGACGAACGCCGCAGGGTACGTTGTGCCGTCTATGGTGACGCGCGATGTGCACGTTCCACTTGGCGTCACGAGGTGGCCTCCTGCTGTGCGTATGTGCGGACCGTCCCATCTGGTCATAACTTTCTTCAGTTTATACGCAAATGGTCCGCTCATTACCGAATAGTCAGCTCCCGTGTCTACGAGGGCGACTACGTCAAAGCCGTCGATGGACACCTTGACGTCAGATGCAGTCGTCCTCGAGTTCCGGGTTCGTCGGGGCGTCGTATCTCTGCTTGTACGTGTTGATGGTCGGGCACTGTGCATCGTCGTTGTCGTCGTCTTCTCAACGGACGTCTCGGTCAGGTCGGGTACGCGTCGCGCCGTGTAGCTGTCGTCGTGTTCGGGAGTCTCGTCAGGGTTAGGTCGGGTCGTCGGGATGAGGGCATGTCGTGAATCACTGTCTTCAGCGCGTCCTTGCGTCGTTGGAGGGTTTCTAGTTTTTCGCCGTAGAGCAACTTCACCTCCAGAAGTTGCCGCCTTTAGTTTCCCCCGCGTGGGCTGGGGGACCTTCCACGGGCGAAGTCAGCGTTGCTACGGCGGTTCGGCGATTGGTAGGGGTAGGGCGACGGCGAACGGTTGAAACGCGCTGGGCCACGGCTGGTTTCAGATAGATACTCGTCGATCTCACGTGGTCGTTGGCCAGGGAGAGGGCGAGGTGCGTCGACGGAGAAACCACGCAGTCCGAGTCTCTTGTATGGGCAGCGACGGTAAATGTGGTCGGCCTCTCCGCAATGGTAGCACAGAGGACGGTTATCGGGAGTTCGCCATACGTCCGTCTTCCTCGGCGTCTGGTTTCGGGCTACCGGGGGTCGGGCGGGTGACAGTGGGCGGCGGTACGGCGGGGCCTCTTGACGGCGTGTTGGAGCAGGGCGGGGTCGACGAACAGCCGCGGAGTATGTCATAGCTTGTGGCTCTCGGGGTACCTCGGATGGCGTAGAAGTTCCCAACGCTTGTTGCACTTCTTCTCTAATCACGTCGGTGAGGGAAGCGACTTGGGGCTGCGGCGGCGTTGGGAGAAGTTTCCGCAGCTCCTCTCTCACTATTGCGCGGATAGTCTCGCGTAGGCTGTCGGCCGGGATCCGCGTGCTGCCAAAGTCGTTCGTATTGGCCGCGCCAACAAAGTTGCGGTCATACTGCTTAGCACGCATTTCGAGGGCTTTCTCAATGGTGCTAGCTTCGGTCACGAATTCGGCGACGGTTTTGGGCGGATTTCGGACAAGTCCAGCAAACAGTTCCTCCTTCACTCCGCGCATTAAGAAGCGCAACTTCTTTTCTTCCGTCATTTCGGGGTCCGCGCGGCGAAATAGCTGCTTCATCTCCTCAACGAAGATCACGACACCTTCGTTGGGGTGTTGCGTGCGTGTTTCCAACAAAAGGGCGGCTCTTTCTTTCCGCACGACGGTAGTGAAGGTCTTAGTAAACTCGCTTTTGAACTGAGCCCAGTTTGTCAAGGAGCTCTCGTGGTTCTCGAACCAAGTGCGAGCCGAATCTTCCAAGTAAAAGAAAACGTGCCGGAACGTTTCTGCGTCGTCCCACCTGTTGAATTTCCGGACGCGCTCCAGTTTCTCCAACCATTCTTCTGGGTCTTCTGCGGGGGCTCCTCGGAACGATGGCGGTTCCCGGGGCTGCTGCAGGACGATTGGCGACGTTGTTTCTTGCACCATGGTGTTGGTTGCAGCGTTCCTTTTCTTGGGGCCTTCTGGCATCAAACCGAACTCGGGCGGTAAATCTTGCAGGCGGGGGCTGGCTCTTGTTGGACTGGCTTGGCGGCTTTTCGAGGTTGTAGTGGGCATGAAGGGTGCGTACCCCGCACCTCCACCAGATGTCACGAAGACAAGGACGATGCAGTTGTGTTGAATGAGAAACACGTTTATTGGAGCGAACTTGTGCTCCCCTAACAACTCAAAAGAATACAGAGGCGGCGAAGCAGCGGTCAACAAAGTGACTTGCACAGGCGAGTGTCGTCGAATCGAATGCCCCGGCGTCCGCACTGCAGGCCTTTTATCTTTCGGCGCGCGTGGTTCTCGAAACGTCGATTCGCATCGAGAACATAGTAGATCCAGGAAGATCATTCTGGGCCGTTCACGTTAGATCGGAACGCTCTCCCCATCACAACAGATAACGCATGCGGCACAGAAAGAAAGAATGGAACACGCGCTTCCCTTGGCGCAGAGATAACGCAGACCGGCGCAGCCGGGCGGTAAAAGCAAAACACAAATAAGCAAACCCAATGTATGGTTCGCGGCAATATATATATATATATGTATACGGTACGTCTATATATCCATGCATTACCAGGGTTCTGGCTTCAGCAGTCTGAAATGCCTTTGGTTATCCCCGACTTCCGACCACGTCTTACGTGCGGCCGCTGGGAAAAGACGTTCTACGTATTCCCGCGGTGGTCGAGGGGCGGCGCTAGTTGACCGGGCTCTGAGCAGTCGTAAATACAAAACCACGCGTTATAGTCGAGAGGGGAGTCGCCGCGGAACTAGCTCAATGGTAGAGCACCGCACGCGTTATGCGGAGGTTGTGGGTTCGATTCCCGCTTCCTGAAAAAAGGGCGCATTTTTTCTCGACTTGAATTTTCAATTATTTATTCGTGCATAAAAAAAAGGCAATCATACCACATTCGGCACTATAAAACACTGTTAAAACGCCAAACAGCACTGGCAATAAGGACTGCAACTGTGATATGTGTCCTTACGGAATCCTTCGTCCCGTACGTCTCTGTTCTACAAAATGCATTACGAGGGTTCTGGCTTCAGCAGTCTGAAATGCCTTTGGCTATCCCCGACTTCCGACCACGTCTTACGTGCGGCCGCTGGGAAAAAGACGTTCTACGTCTTCCCGCGGTGGTCGAGGGGCGGCGCTAGTTGACCGGGCTCTGAGCAGTCGTAAATACAAAACCCCGCGTTATAGTCGAGAGGGGAGTCACCGCGGAACTAGCTCAATGGTAGAGCACCGCACGCGTTATGCGGAGGTTGTGGGTTCGATTCCCGCTTCCGGAAAAAAGTGCGCATTTTTTCTCGACTTGAATTCTCAATTATTTGTTCCTGCATAAAAAAAAGCAATCATACCACATTCGGCACTATAAAACACTGTTAAAACGCCAAACAGCACTGGCAATAAGGACTGCAACTTTGATATGTGTCCTTACGGAATCCCTCGTCCCGTACGTCTCTGTTCTACAAAATGCATTACGAGGGTTCTGGCTTCAGCAGTCTGAAATGCCTTTGGCTATCCCCGACTTCCGACCACGTCTTACGTGCGGCCGCTGGGAAAAAGACGTTCTACGTCTTCCCGCGGTGGTCGAGGGGCGGCGCTAGTTGACCGGGCTCTGAGCAGTCGTAAATACAAAACCCCGCGTTATAGTCGAGAGGGGAGTCGCCGCGGAACTAGCTCAATGGTAGAGCACCGCACGCGTTATGCGGAGGTTGGTATGTTTGATTCCCGCTTCCGGAAAAAACGGCGCATTTTTTCTCGACTTGAATTTTCAATTATTTATTCCTGCATAAAAAAAAGGCAATCATACCACATTCTGCACTATAAAACACTGTTAAAACGCCAAACAGCACTGGCAATAAGGACTGCAACTTTGATATGTGTCCTTACGGAATCCCTCGTCCCGTACGTCTCTGTTCTACAAAATGCATTACGAGGGTTCTGGCTTCAGCAGTCTGAAATGCCCTTGGCTATCCCCGACTTCCGACCACGTATTACGTGCGGCCGCTGGGAAAAAGACGCTCTACGTCTTCCCGCGGTGGTCGAGGGGCGGCGCTAGTTGACCGGGCTCTGAGCAGTCGTAAATACAAAACCCCGCGTTATAGTCGAGAGGGGAGTCGCCGCGGAACTAGCTCAATGGTAGAGCACCGCACGCGTTATGCGGAGGTTGGTATGTTTGATTCCCGCTTCCGGAAAAAACGGCGCATTTTTTCTCGACTTGAATTTTCAATTATTTATTCCTGCATAAAAAAAAGGCAATCATACCACATTCTGCACTATAAAACACTGTTAAAACGCCAAACAGCACTGGCAATAAGGACTGCAACTTTGATATGTGTCCTTACGGAATCCCTCGTCCCGTACGTCTGTGTTCTACAAAATGCATTACGAGGGTTCTGGCTTCAGCAGTCCGAAATGCCTTTGGCTATCCCCGACTTCCGACTATGTCTTACGTGCGGCCGCTGGGAAAAGAAGTTCTACGTCTTCCCGCGGTGGTCGAGGGGCGGCGCTAGTTGACCGGGCTCTGAGCAGTCATAAATACAAAAACCCCGCGTTATAGTCGAGAGGGGAGTCGCCGCGGAACTAGCTCAATGGTAGAGCACTGCACGCGTTATGCGGAGGTTGTGGGTTCGATTCCCGCTTCCGGAAAAAACGGCGCATTTTTTCTCGACTTGAATTTTCAATTATTTAATCCTGCACACAAAAATGCAATCATACCTCATTCGGCACTATAAAACACTGTTAAAACGCCAAACAGCACTGGCAATAAGGACTGCAACTTTGATATGTGTCCTTACGGAATCCCTCGTCCCGTACTTCTCTGTTCTACAAAATGCATTACGAGGGTTCTGGCTTCAGCAGTCTGAAATGCCTTTGGCTATCCCCGACTTCCGACTATGTCTTACGTGCGGCCGCTGGGAAAAGAAGTTCTACGTCTTCCCGCGGTGGTCGAGGGGCGGCGCTAGTTGACCGGGCTCTGAGCAGTCGTAAATACAAAACCCCGCGTTATATTCGAGAGGGGAGTCGCCGCGGAACTAGCTCAATGGTAGAGCACCGCACGCGTTATGCGGAGGTTGTGGGTTCGATTCCCGCTTCCGGAAAAAACGGCGTATTTTTTCTCGACTTGAATTTTCAATTATTTATTCCTGCATAAAAAAAAGGCAATCATACCACATTCGGCACTATAAAACACTGTTAAAACGCCAAACAGCACTGGCAATAAGGGCTGCAACTTTGATATGTGCCCTTACGGAATCCCTCGTCCCGTACGTCTCTGTTCTACAAAATATATATATATATTTATATAGTTTAAAAATGAGGGGCTCAGTAAGAAATACAGAAAGAAATGCCGGCAGTCTACAATGCCAAAGAAGGCTTAGGGAAATGGTTATACTATTTTTAACTGTTACTGACATTACAATTTTATTTTTTATTAATTGCGTGAGAAAGAAAGAAAAGCACGCGCCCAGAGTGGGGACCGAAACCACGCCTTTCGATTAGATGTCGAATGACTTACCAATTCGGCTATCTGGCGGCTGTGTTCTCCTTCACTTTCTGGGGTATTTATATTTACTGCAACTGTATCTGATGCTTGAGGGTGGTAGCCAGCGCCACTCAGACTACACGGGGATAAGGGGACCTTCTTTTCAACCCCCGCGGCTTAACTCGAACGTCTACAACCTGTCATAAGCAGGTAACTGGCGGGACACCCTCTTATGTTACCTTGGCATCAAGGATGCCAGAACCGAGGCCCTCGCTAAGCTTTCGCACGATAATATGGTTTGAAAATGAGGGGCTCGTTAGGAAATACAGAAAGAAATGCCGGCAGTCTACAATGCAAAGAAGGCATAGGGGAATGGTTACACGATTTTTTACCGTTAGTTACATTGCATTATTTTTTTTTATAATTGCGTGAGAAAGAAAGAAAGAAAAACACGCGCCCAGAGTGGGGCCGAACCCTCGCCTTTCGATTGGATCTCGAATGCCTTACCAATTCGGCTATCCGGCGACTGTGTTCTCCTTCACTTTCTGGGGTATTTATATTTACAACAACTGTATCTGACGCTTGAGGGTGGTCGCCAGCGCCACTCAGACTACACGGGGAGAAGGGGACCTTCTTTTCAACCCGCGGGGCGTGACTCGAACGTCTACAACCTGTCATAAGCGGGTAACTGGCGGGAAATCCGCTTATGCTACCTTCGCATCAAGGCTGCCAGAACCGAGGCCCTTTATAAGCTTTCGCATGATAATATGGTTTGGAAATGAGGGGCTCCTTAGGGAACACAGAAAGAAATGCCGGCAGTCTACAACGCCAAAGAAGGCATAGGGGAATGGTTAGACTATTTTTTACCGTTAGTGACATTGCCATTGCCAACCGCTAGTGACATAGACTGCCGGCATTTCTTTCTCTATTTCCTAACGAGCCCCTCATGTTGAAACCATATTATCGTGCGAAAGCTTAGCGAGGGCATCCGTTCTGGCAGCCTTGATGCCAAGGTAGCATAAGAGGGTTTCCCGCCAGGTACCCGCTTATGACAGGTTGTAGACGTTCGAGTCACGCCCCGGGGGTTGAAAAGAAGGTCCCCTTCTCCCCGTGTAGTCTGATTGGCGCTGGCGACCACCCTCAAGCGTCAGATACAGTTGTAGTAAATATAAATACCCCAGAAGGCGTTCGAGATCTATACAAAAGGTGTGGGTTAGGTCCCCACTCTGGGCGTGTGTTTTTCTTCCTTTCTTTCTCATGCAATAATAAAAAATAATAATGTAATTTCGTTAACGGAAAAAAATACACTAACCATTCCTCTATGCCTTCTTTGGCGTTGTAGACTGCCGGCAGTTCTTTCTGTATATATATATATATATATATATATATATATATATATATATATATATATATATATATATATATATATATATATATATATATGTGCAAGAAATACCAAAAACCTTCAAACGGCATTCTATGAGTGTCGCTTGTTGCTGGTCGTTTTGGATGGTGACTTCTCGTGGCCCGTAGCTTGTAGCGGTTAGAAGGAGTCAAGTGTTTGAGGGCTTTGTTGTTCTCGAAGTGAGCATAGGAAAGCGGTCCGGGCCTCGGTCTGTAACTTCGCGGGCAGTGCTCTGAGCCCGTGAGGTGTTTTCCTTTGCATTTTATGCATCGCGGAGTGCGGCAAAAGGTTTTCGTGGGCGTCGGTGACGCCACATTGCGGACAGCGGGGTGTAGTTTATCCTTTCGGGCATACATCCTGGCGATGGCCCGTCTGCAAGCACCAGGACCAGTAATTGGTCTTCCGGCGTAGAGGCTTGCACCTGTATGTGGCCGGTCTGTAACGAATCCAGTATGACACGTGCGGCACCTCGAGAATTATCTGCGCCATGTTCGAGGTGTTGAGGCGGCGAACATCAAGTATTTTTAGGTCAGGATTGTAGTTGTGGATACTTTGTTCTATTGGATCTGGAGTGTCCGTTTCGGGGATATTAACGATGATACCCAGAGCCGTGTTTGCTGGCGCTGGTACATGAGTTGCTACGTCGTAGCGTGGCTCACGGATTAGGAGAGATCAATATGATCTCTTCTAATCGGTGAGCCATGCTACGGAGAACACAGTCGCTTGGCTGGGTATTTCAGCGCTCAGTATTCGAAAGGAGTGCCGACCACGACAAAATTGGATCTTGCCTGAATTGGGATCTGGTCTTCATAGCTGGGAGTTACTTAAACATGCGCCTGGATTGTGTAGGCGAAACCTGCTACAGGAAGCGTGGCTAAGGCTAGTCCACCTCGTGGACCCAGGAAACTCTTAACATCGTTCGCAGGGATTGGCTCAATTGGAGTGATTCGCGGTGTGGGTGTTGTCTGGCTTCGTCGCATCAAGCATGCGTGCTGTGCAGAGCCACTTTCCTGTTGTGACGGAAATTCAACTTTGCGGATAGCTTTCTGCTTCGGGTGAATATGAGCCCAACCAGGTGTGGCTAGTTCATGCCGAGTGGTGGGTTCGCCCATGTCTTTGTTTTCCATGGCGTACAGGGCAAGCGAAAAGCGGCGATACGCAGCTGCCAGCGTGGCGAGAAAACGTGGAACAAGGCTGTCGCGGCAGGCCTTGTTTGGCCTAGCCCTGCGAGCGACGTGGTGGCTTGTAGCGTAGACAATCTTGGAAGGATCCCCAGAAAGATGCCGAAAAGGAGAAGGAAGGACATTCAAGGGGGCCAGCTGTCTTCCAGTGAAGCCACAGCCACCCACCTTTGGAGATGGCAATGAACCCTTTCTCTAATTAAAACGATTAATCTGCGGAGCCGACGGGGAGAGCGGGCGCTCAGCGTGGCCCTTTAGCGGCCTTTCGTACAATGTCAAGCACGCGCCATGGAACTCCACTTCCAACGCACATGCGTGGGCAGCGCCTGGTCCTCGGCGTTATGTGTCGACGCTGTTCGATACACCTGTACAGTATGTGCTACACCACGTAGGTAATAAGTGGTTTAATTTATATGTGCTAGAATTTCGGACGGTACGTTGAAGTAGCAAGCCCAAAAAGCTTGGTGAATCTGCCGTGAGCTTCGGACGACAAGTGATCCTCATGTGAATACGTTTTTGTCGCTACTAAATAAGAACTGAAGAAAAAGCCGATAGCTTCTAAGTTAAGGTGCTATCATGACGGGCATATACATGTAAGAGGAGTTTGCTGTTAAGCATGTAATCAGCCTTAACGTACGCTTACCCCAATTCTGGGCCTAAAGGCATTCGAAGCACGTCAAACCCGTTCAGCGTCGAGGTGCGTGTACCTGTCATTGACGTTTTCAGCGTAAACTCCCACAACAATTGGGGCCGGCTCTTTCATCGTTACACTCATGAAGACGAAGTGGTGCGAAGTAAGCTTTCTTGACTCCCATTACGGAAGCCTTAGGTTGATTCCTATTGAGACCCTAATTTACCTGTTATTCTTGTCAGCTCACTTTATTTACTCGCATTCTCTTTGCTCCGTCGGCCATTTTAGGAGCCATTTCGCCGAAGCTGCAGACATCAGAGTTTCCGCTCGAAAGGCATTTAATGCGTTCGCATTAAAAGATGTCGCCATGAGTACACCTTCTTTAATACCTGCGCAAGGAGCGTAGGTGACGACGTCGTAAGGGTGTAATCGGCCAGTTCCTTGCGGCGCTACAATAAGAAAACAACGTTTAACAATGACGACTACGGAGAATTGCGGGCGATGTCTTGATCGTTATTGCGGGATAGAGGAGGTTCTCCTGGAACTCGGTGCTCGAACTCCCCCGAACAAAGCCACTAAAACTGTTCCCGTTGTGTCGCCATCGAAGAGCAACAAAACCTTAAAAATACGTGTGTGTAATACCAGACACTGATTAGCGGCGTCGCGTGAGACTACTTGATTACCACCATTCCCCCTGCCAGTCCAGTATGAACCTGCCCTGTCTACAAACCCATCAATCGTACCAGTCGTCGCCAACGTAGTCTGTCCACCGCGAACGGTGATATTCTCAACAACGACCAAGACTCCAAGCCCGAAAGCCACAAGTACTGATTCAAGCAGATACCTCACGAGCAATATTCCTGCCCGACATACCTGCCACTTATCAGAGTGCTGCGTTCGAGGAGGGCGAGGTCTCTCGAGCAGTTTTAACGCATCAAATTTTTCATCCTGCGGTACCGTCCGCAGAAACTCCGTGACGCCTACCTCCTGTTAGAAAATGGAGTAAGAACGTTGTTCGAGAACAGCGAAGCGAGATTGTCCTCTTAGAATGAATAACACCAGCAGCTCCAAATTACTTTCGCCAGCACTGTTTACTGAGACAATATGCAGTGGCAGTAGTTCACCGAGACAATACGCAGTGGTAGTTGTAGCCAATGATTCAGAAACCCTGTGACGCAATAACAATGAGTGCGGAGGATATCCCTCGTCTGTATACCACCAAACGTCGGAAGCCGGGAACTGAAGAATAACCGGCAGCGTGCGCTCGTTCATCGAGGGGCCCAGGAACCTTTCTCAGGAAGTCCTATTGAACTTGCCATTGAATGGAAGTTTTACGGCCATGCGGAGAGCCACATGCCTACCGGTGTGCTATGTTGCGATTGACACTGAGGATATCCATCGCATCAGTAGCTCTGCAATCTGCCCATAATGGGGCCAACGCTAAATTGCATTTTACCACAGCCGAAAGTTGCTTAGTTGCGAGAGAAGTGCGATGGTCTTTGAAGGATCACAGATTCTATATCTGGCGGCGGTCGCCTTTACGGCATTGCGTTTGCGAGAAAACATTGCTTTCTGGCCTGAAGTTCAGTGAACGTAGTTTCTCTTCAATGCGTTCCACCCACCTTACTGGTGCAATAAACTCCGAATGTTTGAAACTTCCGAAGGCGGAAAGAAATCGAATTCGTCATTCCGCTGTTTTCATGATTTATCCAGGAGAGTTCCCTACCAGCTGTGCCACTATGCTGGAAGTGCACTCTGAGACGTTTCCCCAAAATATGCTTCCCAAAATGCACACAGAATGCCAATTACGGTGGTTCAGAGCAGTAGAAGAGGCCATGGACGGCACCCAGTATCAGAGTTGACTCATAAAACTCCAGCTGCGCTGTAATAATAATTATAATATTTATTAGTCAAACAGAAGTCATGTACATAATCAGGCCTACCTAAGCCGCAACGGGCTTGTCAGGCAGAGCCTGGCAGGCGACAAGTGTTAAAAAAAATTATATATGTTGCAGTACGCAGTACCAACCAAGAACAGATAACCATTCGGTATTCCCGAAATGTCTGGAAAGCACTAGCGCATGCGCCTTAAAGCCTTTTTCAGTTTATATTTCGAGGCATGCTCAAAAAAGTCAGATGGCAAAGTGTTAAATATAGCTGGCACATAATAACGGCGTGTTCTTTTCCCGTACCTTGTGGAACAACGAGGAATTGCGTAACGTTGCTTCGGTCTCAGGGACCGAGCAGGTGTGTAACACGTTTTGAATGTATTAATCCAAAAATGTTTTAAGATAACGGTTTCATTTAGGAGCGACGTAAAATCGGGCAACATCAAGGTTTTGAATACATTGTCATCTTTCTCCATACACAAGTCATATGCAATGGTACGCAGCAAAAGACGCAAAATGGAATTGACTCGCTCTATCCAACGTAAAGAACAGTGACCATATACTGTAATTCCGTACCTAAGCACACTATAACAAAGGGAATGTACAATGACTTTTCGCAGCGAAATTGGAATAAATGTTCTTAATTTGTACAACAAAGATGATACAGCAGGAATTTTTTTACATACATAAGAAAAGTGGGAATTCCAAGAAAGGTCGCTATCGAAATACAAACCTAAATATTTCACAGTGGACACATACTTTACAGGAATACAACTACAAGAAGAGCAGGCCGCTGAGTGTAAAAATAAAGATTGCTTTAAGTCAACTTTTTTCAATGGATTGTGAAAGCAAATCAGCTGTGTTTTTTTGGTATTAACATCAATGGGATTGGCCGTAAACCAATTCATAGTTTCCATTGCAGAAACTTGAAGCGACTTTATGGCGTCAGAATGACGAGAAGCATAAGAAACAAGAACCGTGTCATCGGCGTACTGAAATATTGAAGACGACACAGAATAGGCGAGGTCGTTAACATACAAGTTAAACAGCAGAGGACTCAGTATAGACCCTTGTGGTGCACCTGACCTAATAAAAGAAGCATTACTTGAAAATTTACCAATCCGAACAACCTGAGTACTGTTAAGTAAGAAGTTTTCAAATAGACGCAGAAAGTTGTCCCGAAAACCTAGTCTTTGTAGTTTGGTGAGGAGGAGGGTATGACACACACTATCGAAAGCTTTACTGACATCAAGAAATAATGCACATGCAATCTGGTTACGATCGAAAGTATAGTTTAATAAATCAGAAAAATCCTCGAGCAAAGTTTGAGTACCTCTGCCTCCAATAAACCCACACTGAGATGGGGAGAAAACATCATGAGTCGATAAAAAACTGGTCATAACATTTAAAATGTGTTTCTCTAATATCTGAACTATACAAGAGAGAACAGAGATAGGTCTATAGTTTTCAATTTTATTTCGAGAACCTGACTTAAACAAAGGAAAAACTATTGCCTTCTTCAACTGTATGGGAATGATGCCGCTCTCAATGATATGGTTTAAAATGGAAAGAAGAACAGCTTTAATGTGGTCAAAATTTCTGCGCAGCACATTTATCAAAATACCATCATGCCCAGGTGACGTGTTGGCTTTCAGCGCAAATAAAATTTACTTGAGGTCATCTTCAATGAGTGGGGGCAGATAAGCCGATTTAGCTATGCTATTCTGCAACGTACAAATGCCAGGGGTAGATCGGGCAACACCTGTGACCCGCGAAAAAAAGTCGTTGAAACAATTGGCAATATTCAGTCCGTCACCAGAAAATTTAGAAAAAAAGTATTCGTCCTTGCTAGATTGCACATAAGAACCTCTCATACCGTTAATTAAGGACCAAGTTTTCCTAGAATCGAAGCGCGCATCATCAAACTTATTCCGCATGTGGTTGCGTTTAGCTAGACGTATCATCGCATTTACCTTATTTCGACTTTGTTTAAAGCTTGCCCTGAGAATTCCCCGCACGGGGCACCTTGAGCAATCTTGGTGACGGTACTGGCGATACCGCGGACCCCGAGCCCCCAAACATAAGCTGGATCCAACCGTGGCGATGTGTTTATAGGTGGAGGGTTAGAAACCACGAACGGTGGCCGTCGGAGCCCAGGTCAAGCTCCGGCGGATGGGCTCCCTGTCTGTTCACCAGGCAGGGAGCTCCGGGAACTCTTTGACTACCAGGGTAAGGTCAAAGAAGAAAGTACCCCCGTCTCCCTGCTTTTATGCTATGCTATATGGCATTTTCAAACCCCCCCCCAAACGTGATCGGCCCCCGAAAAGGGGCCGCACCGAAGTGAATTTCCCACCGCTACCTACCATAGAATTCTCCAGACCTCACAATTTTCCCCGGTTTTTGATCATAGAATCTGCAGAAAAATCTGAACCTCTTACATCGAAGTCAGTCTTCCTCATTGCTAAGTTTCTTGAAAACATTCTGGGCAAGAACTACAAAGCAAAAAAGCTAACCAGTGGTGAAATCCTTGTGGAAATACAGAATCAACAACAGTCTAAAATTCTCCTCGAACAGAACATGATCGGTGACTTGCAAATTAAGGTAACTCCTCACCGCAGTCTAAACACATGCCAAGGTGTAATCTCTCAGTTTGACCTAAAGGACGAAAAAGACTCCGACTTGCTGGAGGGCCTGCGTGAGCAAGGCGTTACTGCACTCAGACGAATCACCA
Organism: Haemaphysalis longicornis; assembly: GCF_048455015.1. Classification (NCBI taxonomy): domain Eukaryota; kingdom Metazoa; phylum Arthropoda; class Arachnida; order Ixodida; family Ixodidae; genus Haemaphysalis; species Haemaphysalis longicornis. The sequence continues at coordinate 3,525,270 of NW_027526325.1, forward strand.
TCCGTAGAGACAACCAGGAAATAAAAACAAAGCATGTAATTCTCACTTTCGACCGTTGCAACCTCCCTCAATATGTAAATGCCGGCTTCATCCGTTGTGAAGTTCGTCCCTATGTTCCCAATCCGCGTCGGTGCTACAAGTGCCAGCGCTATGGGCACGGCACTTTACAGTGTCGGGGGAAACTGACATGTGCCAAATGTTCTGATCACGACCACCCTACAGACAATTGTAAAGCCAGTAGCATGAAATGCCCAAATTGTGAAGGACCCCATGCAGCGTACTCGCGTACCTGTGAAAGGTTCAAACTAGAGAAACGCATCATTAACTTGAAGGTAACCGAAAACATCTCGTACCCGGAAGCACGCAAAAGGTTTGCCTGCTTTGCTTCTCCAAGGTACGCCGACGCAGTTCGCCGGGGGGCAGAGCGGCGTCTGGTCTCGGTGGCGACCCAGTTCAGTGAGTCTGATCTGGTCCCACCCCAGCCCCCCACTGGGTTGTCTCCGACAGCCAAACCCGTCACCACAGTGTTTGTTCAGTCACCAGCCGCTGTGGTGGCAACTGAGTCAGTTGGGGGCGCTGCTGCTTCCGCCATTTCTTCTCGACCTGTCCAAAGCTCAAGTGAGGGTACGGATATGGAGGTGGAGATGGGGGACCGCGCAGCAGCTCCCGCCCCTGCCGCACCGCCTGAGGCACTTCTGGCAGTGCCGATGCCATCGGTGGCGGCGGTTGCAGAAAAGAGCACCCACAAGGGTGTCACGTCCAAGGAGCCAATCCGTTGGGCACTCCGAGGACGTCGGACGAAGACATGGACGTTGGACCCTATCTGTCTGCAGTGCAGCGGAAGGAACGGGCACCATCGTCCAAACCATCCGATAAGCCCAAAAAACCAAGAGTCACAGCCCCGAAAGACAATACGTAAACACTCATTCTCACACATTTCCAGTCGCTTTTGCAAATAATGGGAAGGGAAAATATTATACAATGGAACTGTAGAGGCCTCATCAAAAATCTTGACGATATATATCAGATACTGCACACCAAGCAGCCAAGTATAATGTGCCTGCAGGAAACTCATCTGAGCAGCAAAAAGGCAAACTTCCTGAATAATTATATGGTATTTAGAAAAGACAGAGATGGATGCACACACTCCTCGGGAGGTGTGGCTATTGTTGCCCGAAAATGCATTGCATGTAATACCATCTCCTTAAACACTGTCCTTGAAGCTGTTGCGATCCGTTCAATAATATTTAATAGATTAATAACAGTGTGCTCCCTTTACATACCGCCTGACTTCCAGCTCCCGAGCTCGGATTTCGAAGGGCTGGTAGATCAGTTGCCCGAACCTTACATCTTGATAGGCGACCTGAATGCACATAATTCTCTTTGGGGCTCTTCCCGTACCGATGCCCGGGGTCGCCTCATTGAGAAATTCTTAACATCGTCGGGAGCATGCCTTTTCAACAAGAAACAGCCAACATATTATAATATAGGACACAACACCTACTCACACCTTGACCTGGCTATAAGATCGGCAGTACTTCTTCCGTCTCTTGAATGGGGCGTGGACACGAATCCATACGGTAGTGACCACTTCCCTACTTCATTAACATACATTGACAAAGGCCCTACCTGTTCAACTTCCCATAATAGGTTCAATGAAGCAAAAGCAAACTGGAATACATTTACAGAAATCTCCAAACTACACTACACATCTATAACACACCTACACGTACATGAAGCCGCCCAACTCATCATGGCGCACATCCTCGACGCCGCCGAAAAGTCTATTCCCCACGCCTCTGGTGCCCCGCGCAACCAGAGGAGGCTGTGGTGGAATGAGGACTGCAGGCGGGCGCGAGAGGCCCAGAACAAGGCGTGGGGTATCCTGCGCCGGTACCCCACGTCGGGAAACCTTTTATTGTTCAAAAGGGCTAAGGCGATGGGAAAACGTGTGCGCCGTGAGGCAAAACGAGAGAGTTGGCGCTCATTCGTAACATCCATAAACTCTTACACTGACTCTCGCAAAGTCTGGACACGAATACGCAAACTAAAAGGACAACCCACACACACAGCCTGCCCCTGGTTAGTACAACAGGGGACACACTGGAAGACCAGGCTAACACACTCGCACAACACTTCCAACACGTGTCCAGTTCAGCACACTACACTAGCACTTTCATGAAACACAAACTATTGACTGAAAAGAAGTCTTTACTTGATAATGATAAGTCAACCTCCTCTTATAACTCGGAGTTTTCACTTCATGAGCTGAGAGCCGCTCTGAGCACCTGTAAACCCTCAGCTCCAGGCCCAGACAACATCACATATACAATGATACAGCACCTACACTCAGACACTCTTCTAACACTCCTCCACCTATATAAAAAGATTTGGCTTTCGGGGCACATTCCAAACTCTTGGAGGGAGGCTATAGTTGTAGCTTTCCTGAAACAGGGGAAGGATCCTTCCTTTCCCGCTAGCTATCGACCCATTGCCCTGACGAGCTGCCTTTGCAAGCTTTTCGAGAAGATGATTTACCGAAGGCTTGTGTACTTCCTGGAGTACAATGGACTTCTCGAGAGCTGCCAGGCAGGTTTCAGGGCAGGGCGATCTACACATGATCAACTCGTTGCCTTAGAATCCTACATCAAAGATGCATTTATTCATAAACAGTATTGTATGACAGTATTTTTCGATATTGAAAAAGCGTATGATACTGCATGGCGCTATGGAATTCTTAGCGACCTTAAGTCTTTTGGTTTGTCAGGCAACATGTTAAATATTCTTGCAAGCTACGTGTCGGAGAGAACTTTTCGTGTGAGAGTGGGCAATAGATATTCCCGAGTTCACGTCCAGGAAAACGGTGTGCCTCAAAAGGGCGTTTTGAGCTGCACGCTGTTTATTATAAAAATGAACACTCTGGGAAAAGAATTGCCACAAAGCATTTCTTACTTGCTATATGTAGACGACGTTCAAATCTCCTTCAAATCGTGTAATCTGTCCGTTTGCGAGAGGCAAGTCCAGCTTGGTGTCAACAAACTCGCTGACTGGGCAGACAGCAATGGATTTAGGCTTAATCCAGAGAAGTGTACCTGTGTTGTATTTTCAAGGAGGCGGGGAATCCATGCTGATCCTAATATTAAGCTTAAAGGTGTCTCAATCCCTCTCACAAAAGAACACAAATTTTTAGGCGTGGTGCTAGATGAAAAACTGACATTTATTCCTCATATAAAACACCTGAAACAGAAGAGCCTCAAAACCATGAATATTCTGAAGGTTCTTTTGCATTGCTCCTACGGAGCGGACAAACAAATACTCCTCCGCGTATTTACCAGCCTTATTGGCTCACGGTTGGACTACGGGAGTGTCGTCTATGGGTCCGCATGTAAAACGGCTCTGAAAATGTTGGATCCAGTGCTGCACTTGGGTCTCCGTCTTTCATGTGGAGCGTTCCGGACGAGTCCCATTGAAAGCCTGTATGCAGAGTGTGATAGGTGGAGCCTTGAACACCAGCGTTCGTATACTTCATTGCTGTATGCTATTAAGACGACTTCTGTAAAAAACCACCCATGTAGTTTTATCATAACCAACACCTCATCCAATCCGTTGTTCGCAGCACGGCCATAGATACCCGCTCCTTTCTCTATCCGAGTGAGAGCCCTCGCTGACGAACGAGGGATTTCATTTGAGGATAGCATGAAGTGTTCTATTGCTGACCTCATTTCGCCTTGGGAGAGGTCAGCAATTTCGTGTGATATTTCTTTTAAACATATCAACAAACGAAATGCGCCTAGAGAACTTATACTACAGCACTTTCTTCAGTTACAACACAAATACCCCCACACCACTTTCTACACCGATGCTTCGAAGTCTTCTTCAGCCGTCGCATGCGCTGCACACGGCCCAAACTTTACCAGTACGAAGACGTTACACAGAAATAGCAGCATTTTTACGGCAGAAGGGCATGGTATCTTATTAGCAGTACAACACATTACACAAATTAGAACAGAACATTCCATTATCTTTACAGACTCTCTAAGTGTGGGAACAGCCTTACATTGCTTCAGACCTACAAAAAACATTGTCCTCCAGCATCTAATTAAAGCTTTAACCTTTGCTCATCACTCGAAACTGAAAATAATTGTTTGCTGGGTTCCAGGTCACAGTGGCATTCTGGGGAACGAAATTGCTGACCAGAGTGCCGCTGTAGCTGCTCTCCGCAGTAGCATAGATGTACCATGTGTTCCCTACCTCGACCTGAAGCCACTGGTACGGACAGCCTTGCGCAAATCTTGGCAGGAAACATGGGACACACAAACAGAGAACAAACTCTACACTATAAAGCCACACTTAGGTAGATACATAACAGACAAACAAGACATAACACAAGGAAGTAGCCTTAGCCAGGCTACGGATAGGCCACACTTATGTAACACATTCACACTTGCTCACTGGGTCTCCGAGACCCATGTGCAGCAGGTGTGGAGAGGGCCTATCCGTAGTTCACATACTAATCACATGCAAGGCACTCCACACCATACGACGCAAACACTTTCCAGAAATCTACAGACAACAAATCCCACTCCACCCATCGCACTTCTTAGGCGATGAACCAATGTTTACTGTCAAACGAGTTTTTAATTATCTATCAGAAGTTCAATTTCTGAATCTCATATCGTATCATGCATAATCACAACCTGGCCCTCTACACCAGCCATCCTCATTGTCTTTATTTGTTTTTACTTCTAGTGCTATTCACTTTTAGTATGACTTTAATCTGTGGTAGCTAACCATTTTTTTTGGCGCTCTTTGCCCCAGTTGGCCTTGTGCCATTAAAAAGCAACCATCATCATCATGCCCTGAGAATTGCATTTTGTGGGGCACGTTTTGCTCGAGCCCAAAGCATATCTTTTTCTTTAATGGCGACAAGGATTTCTTTTGTCATCCATTTTTCATTAGAGTTTGTTTGCCTGACCTTAACTATTCGTGTCGCAGTTTTCTTGAATTCATCGAGCAAGGTTACGAACTTTTCGTACATGTTACTGGGAGATGTAATACATATAAAGTTGTGCCAGTCGTAATGTGCCATTTCCCTATCAAGTGCCCTCGGATCAATGACTGAAATAGTTGTTTTGCTCGCGACTCTGCGCACATGTGAAGATTCGGTGACAAAGAGCATGCAACAAAATAATGGTCCGCAAGTTTAGTTTCAATTACCGCTGAGAGCGTTTGAAAATCGTGAACGCGTACGTTGATGTGGTCTAAACAAGAAGTCACGAGCTTACTGGACAAACATTCTTCACGGGTAGCTTTCGAAATTGCACAGTCTAGACCCCATTTGGACAATACATCTAAATAGTCCGCAGTTAGTGGCAAGTTGGGGCGCAATGTGTCAATGTTTATATCACCTGTTATACATATGTTGTCACCAGACAACAGGGAAGAAATGGCCACATTAAGTTCTTGAAGAAATATGCGCCCATTACAGCAAGGTGGGCGGTACATCGCTATCAAGACAAGAGATAATAATGGGGAACATAACCGCAATGCGACTACTTCAGCTTGACTGAAAGAAAAAGTTATTTCTGAAACCAACCACGTGTTTTTGATAAAGACAGCTATGCCTCCCCCTTTTCCAATGGGGCGTAAGTAAGAATAAACTTGATAGCCAGGAAGTGTGTAGTTGCAAGGGGTGTCTATAGGAACATTTATCTCGGTTAACACAAAAACTTCACAGCAAGTCCTAAACGAGGAGGTTAAAGCCAAGAACTGGTCCCAGTATTTTCTAATGCTTCGAATATTTACGTGGCAAATTTGAACCGAACTACTATAACACTATAACAACGCGCAATTAAGGCATGACGATTTACATTGCGCGTTGAACTTTTTGGGTCATACCTTTTCTCGCGTCTCTGTATTCGCTAAACATGTTGCTAAAGATGCTACGATTGGTCATTCTTGAAGAGTGGCAAAGCAGATCCACGGATAATTTTAAGAGCGTGAGGTTTAAAAATCTCCTAGCCCTCCGCTCCGGTAATACACAGGGTTTCACGCAAAGGGCAAAGGAAATGCCGTTGCCAATGGTACGGCATTTATAGCGTCCGTACGCCGTGCTTAGAAGGCACCAACAATGCGGCGGGCCCCATTCTACCTTTGTATATGGGAACGTGTTACTTATTCGTTGCGAAGCACAATGGTGCGCCTTCGCATCTATATATTTCTGCAAATGCTTCACGTTCCGATATGATTAGGGGTCTGAGTTACCTGAAAGTGCAGACTAATATAGGCATATGTGGGACTTTATAAAAATAATGCTGGAAGGCCTTGTTGTCGTCACTAATCTGTTTCTGAAGAGAATTCCGTTCAGGTTCATGTCTTTTGCTGTACTGGAGAGTTTAAAATTCTGCTATGGGACTTACTTTTAGATGCGAAGCAGCTTATGGGGGTGCCGGTTCCCTCCGCCGTTGTGTGGGCTCCGTTGTGCGGCGTCCACACTTCCACTGCACGTGCCTGGCCTGGCACCGCTGCTGATGATTGTGGCAGGATTACCCTACGGATTGGGCAACCAAACAATCCGTCACGAGATAGCTTCACGTTCAACCACCGTCGTCATCTTGTCGTAAAGGAACCTCCTCCCGCAACGCCGCGATGAGTGCCACGGGCAACGCCGCTGGTAACGCCACCTGCAACGCCAGTGTCAGTGCCGCAGACAGCGCCGCGGAGAAGAGGGCACAAGAAGAAGAAGAAGAAGAAAGAACAGCACCTCCTGCTGCCATGATCGTCAACCCGGAACACGAAGACGCCCACCTCATCCCGAGCCAAGACTTGGTGCTCCTGATCAAATACGCGAGTCCGTGCGCGGCCGTGCGCAAGTATCAGGACACCATGGACCGGGACGAATACTACAACTTGATGAGGATGACAAACTCGGAACAACATGAGCTACTGCGCGACATCATCCACCGGCAGATGACGCCGCGTCAGCACCCCCGTTGCGGGTTTTCTTCACCGGACCGGTAGGTTGCGGCAAGACGTTCGTCCTCCGGCTTGCCATGGACCTCTACAACCGGTACAGCAACACCGGCAACAACACCACCTACAACGCGTTCGTCATCTGCGTGAGCACCGAAAAGGCACTGGAAATGCCTCTGATATCGAGCCCAACAGTTGCCGCGGGCTACCACAACGGAATCAAGTGCAAGCTTTTTCGCATGTACTTCGATTACGTTGACGCAGCTTGCTATCGACGGCAGGACGCATACACTGTCGCACTAATCAGCCATCCCAACACTCCTCCTCTTCACTCCCTAACCACCCGCACCATCCGGCGCACTGAGGCGGAAGAGACGGCAATCGCCCTAGCCCTTACACATAGGCCGCCCCCTACCACTATCATCTTGGATTCGAAAACGGCCATTCGAAATCACGCCAGAGGCAAGAGTTTGCCCCTGGCGCTCGGAATATCCCTTAAAAATCCTCCTACCGTACCCATAGAGCTGATCTGGACTTCGGCCAACACGGGCGGGGGGGGAAATGAGGCAGCACATAGGGCCGCTCGAGAGCTCACCGCTCGAGCAGGCCCTAGCCTCGAACCCTTTCACGGAGCCTTATCAGCTCGGGACAGTCTCTTAACCTTCCAAGCCATTACGGCACATTTCCACCTCTCAGGCCGCCAGCTCCCTCCCGCACACCCGGATTTATCCAACAGGGAAGATCGGCTATGGCGACTGGTGCAAACCCATACCCTCCCGTGTCGCTACTATCTGCACCGTATTTATCCTTCCGCCCACCCCTCCCCCAACTGCCCGGCCTGCGGAGCAGTGGACACCCTGGACCATCTCCCTTGGAACTGTCCCCACAACCCCTTTCCCCCCTTACCAGACAATGGGCACTAGGCTGAGGCGCTGGGTAGCTCCGACCTGTCTACGCAACGGGTGGTCACAGGTACGCCGGTCACCGCGCCCCCATTAAGGGGCCTGTAAAGGCTAAATGTTTGTCCTCCACCTCCAGGGAATCTCCTGTCCGAGCTACTTTTTCGTATATCGCAGGTATTCACGAGTGTGTACGGATCACAGCTCTGTGCCGCTAACGCGAAATGACGATTGGATCTGCCGCCGCGCAGGCGGTTTTTGATAGACACATAACACACAAGTTAAAGACCCCGTGTGACGACAAATAATCAGCAGCCCTCTACTACAGCGCGAGTAGCGTAGGCAAGGTCTAGCTTCTGCGTAATTATTTGCTGACTACCGCGGAATCCGTAGACAGATAAATTCAGGTCGCCCAGCAAGTATGCTAAGTCCCTTGGGATTTTAGAGAAAATGGGATGGAGGTTTAATAAACCACTTACCCATAAACACCGAAACCCGTTCCAAACAACCATATATTTATGAAAAATGCGTACTTACCCAACCAGAAACAAATGATTCCAGCGTAAACCCCTTTGTGACTGTCGTCTTCACCTTGCGAACACCAATACACTGTTCGGAAGCAAATGTCGCCCACTCTTGACAATCGTTCTTTTGATGCGGACGGCGAAGTCCGTTCTTCCCGTGCCCGTGTGCTCAATGTACGCGTGGGTTGGAACGACAAATATCACGCAATAAAACTTCTATAAATATGATTTAAGCTGGAAATCGGCAGACAAAAGCGCCGAGAACGCGACAGCAACTCTACGCGCAGCACAAACGCAGGATCTCTACAAACGCACACACAAAGTCGCACATGGTTGCCAGGCTGCAAGCAAGAGCAGCACCTCTATGTTTGACGAAAGTCGTGTTAGTATGGTAATATTGGTAATAATCTTTCTGTTTCGGAGTTATAATGGGTTTATATCTTCAAATTTAGGTTTTATACACAAACGTGCATATAAATGGAAGACGCTGGCAAATTTTCTTTGATGTTAAAGAAGGTGTGCCTTCTTTTTTTATATTTCCTCTTTTCTTTTTTTTGACAGAGAGAACAAAATTTAGGACCTATTGACTGGGAGTATGAAGGGGGTGTCAACGTCGACGCGACTAAAAAGAAGGAACAGGCGCGTACCTTAGTAAGAAAGACGCTAATTAATTCCTCACAGCAAAAAAAAAAAAAAAGAAGTTCCGCTGCGATTCGAGCCATCGACCTTGAAAATTAAAGCCGATTATCGTACCCTACTCTAACCCTTTTTATTAACTCTTATTGCCTATTTTTGTATACGCATCACGAACAAAAAGAAATATGACAAAGTGCGAGAAGACACCAGAACGTCACTTGCTAGTGTGCCATTGTTAACAAGACCGAAGCCATACCACACTTTCCAACGCATTCAACCAGTCAGGTGGAGAAGGTTGGGCTTTGTACACTTCTAATATGTCCCGTACAATCTGGCAGAACAATTCTTGGCTCGGCCTCACATTAACACCACGCCATCTCACCAGGTCATGCACGAGAATGAAAGTTTAACATACTTCCGTGGGTGGTCAATGAATCTTGTTGCTCGTGCCTTGTTTTCACAATATTTTACACATTTCGGTAGTTATAGGGCTTGTTTCGTACGCACCAATCTTTCGGACAAGGCCAAATAGGCTAGGGCTACAAGCAATTTAACCAAATCTCCGTTTTACTCAAGGAACCCTATCGCCGATCATCTGAGATCTCTTCTACGTAAGCCACCGTAGCCACGAATGAAATGGAATACACCGCTAGATACGCTTGTTTGTCACGCACCGATCTTCCAGGCAAGCCACATCATGCTAATACGAGAATTGATGACAGCAAGCCCGTTGTGTAAAACATCTGGTGACAGCAGCGACAACCTCTGAAGAGTACACGGGGATAGTGCAAGGCAAAGTTAGAAAGCAACCGAAGCGGCGAGCGACGCGAAAACTGTAATCAGTCGATGAAATAGGTACTGTGGGCGGTAGCGACGAGCGGAAAAAATGTTACAGGTGGCAGAGGCCGCTGCCAGCGGCCTGTGTAAAAATAAAAGATAGAATTCCTGCCTACACCACCTGAATTATACGAGTCTACGCCCACTTGCCACTCTTACTAGGCCACCTAGTCGCAGGTAAACTTGTCAGGAATGCCAACTTCTCATAAGACACTTCGTACGAGGAACCCTTACAAGAAGAGTTGCCACACGGAAAGCCCGTCAAAGGGGTGTTTCCACCTGCTGTGTGTCGCCTTGGTAAAAAAGGCGACTGTGCATCAGTATTTGGTGGTGGAAGTTACGTTAATATGCCTTCACTACTTAAGAATTGTATTGAAAATAATAATTGGGCGCACACTTGCATTGCATGACAGGCGAAAAAAGTGAACAAAATAGTACAAATGACGCAGTGAACAGGTTGTGAGAAATTCTATTTATTGTACTCGCTTTGTACTAATGTACTATCGTAGTTCTGTCGCGCTCTCTCCTTGTGTACGCGACTGCAAGGCTGGGTTCTGTCGTTCTTCTCTACATCAGTTTAAAAGCAGATGTTCCGGGAAATATTCCGAAGCGTGTCGAGTGGGGCTCCGCTTTCATGATCAGCCAACGATGCGATGCGATCGTTGCGATGCGATCGTTGACATCTTCGTATTTGTGCGCGAGGCGTGGGAGTGTGCTGTCTCTCATCCTTCAGGCACTTCAACCCGAACAGCGCCTCAGCTGAGTTTAAAGGGTTTAACACATGTGTAAGTCGCACCATCCCGTGGTCACGGAGACATTATCCATCCCTCGATGTTGCACCTCCACAGATGAAGCCGAACTCGCCATCACTTTGGCACTTGTTACAACACATCTACGCCGATTCCAAGACAGCATTCCAAACCTGGTCAAGGGTTTGCCATCCCCTCCGCACTCTCCTCCTTCAACAACGTTAAAATGCTTTTTTACGTGCACTGTATCCCTGGTCACACAGGCGTTTCTGGGGGCAACCGCGCTCATCAGCTTGCCCGCGGAGCTCTCCTCTGGGCCCTTGTCGACTTCCGCGGCCCAAATGCTCGTCTTCCTCCTCCATTGCCATTCTCTACAGACCTCCTAAGCATGCGTCGCATGTTCCTTCCTCTCCACTCCGGGATTACCCGTCACGAGCAAGTAGCCATTCGGCAGACGCAAACATATACATACACACACCCACTCTGCTCCATCTATTCCAACGCACTGCTCCATCTATTCCAACGCAGCCCTATCGCAAATTGTCTCTAGTGCCTTGTTCCACTTATCCAGGATCCCATTTTGTGGGAGTGCCCCCCAAACCCTACCCTGTCACACAATTACACCGGAGAGTGGCTGGCTGCTGGAACGAGTTTCCAAGAGCAATGGAAACTGGCAGACCACATCATCAGGGCCCTCAGCGGCTGCATGGACGGAGGCGGCTGATTCGTCCCAACCATCGCGTGACCAACAAAGATTCTTGGTGGGAAAAGCGCTACGACGACGAGGACAAGCAAGTACCCGTCCCGTGCTTTGTCCCGTGTACTTGCTTGTCCTCGTCGTCGTAGCGGTTTTCTCACATTGAACATTTACGAACAAGCCCAGCTCGCAGTTTGTATAAATAACAAAGGATCTACCTATTTCGTCCACCCTCTTCAACTACAGCGGTGCCAACCTCAACGCTCTTGTAGGATGAGCGCTTCAAGGAAATGCAGGTCGCACTAATCTCTCCACCCCCTCCCCCTTTCATTAAAGGAAAAAAAAGAAAGACCATTACACCGTTTTACACACGGGCGCGTCGCCCAGACCCCTTGCCCTACTAAACAGCTGTCACTAGTTTGCAATTGTCGAAACCACCTTCAGACCCAATTTCAAGGCCAGTATCAGGTCAGCGCTTCATGGCTTTTCTTCACAAGGTCGGTTTGCAAAGAAATACATGCGACGAAAAAGCACTTTACCCTAGAGTTCCTATCTTGAAATGGCATTGTACCAAAAGGCCGGTTTGACGAGTTGGCCTATGTAGAATTCTACGGTGACGAGCGGGCTTGTGACGAGTGGGGTCGTTCCCCTTAAATACATCTAGATAGCCTATTCAGTTTCTCGCTAATAAAAAGCAACCAAAGCTGCAGCAACAAACAACTGCGCTTGCCTTGGTACGAGCCAAAGCATATCTTGGCATCGTTATTTGGCACGACTTCTGACTGTTACTCAAAGAAGGAGAAAGACGGTGTGGACAGTCGGGACGCAAACGTTTGCGTCCATCGTCTGTCAGACACTATTTTGGACAATACTGCGCAACGTACTGTTATACGGAACCAAGTGCTTCACAGTGAACAGTTTGGCTGTAAATGGTACCCTTCGTTGAAAGAAAAGAAGCTTAAGTATGGGTAGCCTGAACTTATTTTAACACTTTGTTGCTTCGCCCCAGTGCTTTTACGGATTAAGCCTGTCCCATCAGCAGCTGTTTTCAAAATTCGCAAATTTCTAATAGAGCATTGTATAGTTTAAACACATAGATTTCTTCACCCCCCCCCACATCCCCCCAACACCACCCAAGAAGAATTTCGAGAACCCCCCAAAACCAAAATTCTGGATAAACCCCTGTTTAACTCAATGTATGCCTATTTCAGTAAGCTCCATAACATTGCCTGAAGCAAAAAGGGATGTCAATTTCATTGAAACTGATAAATGGTGCGTTTTCTTTTTGGTCTGTTTTCAACTTAGTAAAAACCACTGTGTGTGTTTTTACGGGGATGACCTCACAGGTCACAAGTCCGCTGGTCACTGGAGAATTGGCCATAGGCCAACTGGTCACACCGGCCTTTTGGAACAATGCCACCTCAAGATAGGAAACACTCGGGCAAGGGCCTTTTCGTCGTTTGGATTTCGTGGCACCGCGACCGCCTGAACAAATGCCTTGAAGTGCTGACCGGAAATTGGCGCTGGCAGTGGGGCTGAAGCTGGTTTCGACAATCCGGGACAAGATGTATGATCTAGACAATTGGTCACGAAGGTCAAATGTTTTATTTTTTGGTATCGCTGACGGTGATCCAACGGAATCATGGGAGGCCTTTAAAAGTTGTAACTGATTTTCGGCTGAATTAGCTGGAGCTCACGGTCACTACCATCGCCCGTGCACATCGCTTGGGGCATTTCTTACCCGATGAAACTCGGCCGAATATTGCCAAGTTCTTAAGTGCTAAAGAGGTAGAGGCAAGAATAACTCGTGGCAGTAAGCTGAAACATACGTCGTTCTGCCTGTCACGGGACTTTTCTAAACCAGTTCCGGACAAGCGGCGAAACTTACTGCACTTTTCGAAAACAATAAAAAAAGAACGGGACCATGTGAGCTCGTTTTTGACAGGCTTCACATCAATGACGACGTTTATATATGGGACACCAATACCAATCAAGCCGCACCCATTACTAATCACGCTGCGATATCTGCATCCTCCTGCGCAACGGTATCACTGCAGCCCGACCCTACCCCCCGTTCAACAAATAAAAATTCCTTATCATCGCAACCAAACAGTTCTGGTGGTCTTCGTTTTTTGTACACGAACATTAGAAGCGTTCAGTCCAAAAGCATTGTGTTGTCTTCCATCGTTGATTCTTGCACACCTAAAATCGTCGCATTAACTGAAACGTTGCTAAACGATGACATTCCTGACAGCAGTATTTTTCTCATGTGGGCAGATTACAATTTTTTTCGTTGTGACAGGAAACATCGAAGGGGAGGCGGCGTACTTCTGGCGATAAAAAATGGTGTGCTTGCAGCACCTGTTCTTGTTACCTCTTTTTTTGGAATGGGTATGGTCTTCTCTGAAGTGTGGTGGCCGTCGTCATACTTAGGTATAGGTGTTTTTTACCGCCCCCCCAGATGCCAATATTGACTTTTCTAGTGAATTTAGCCGTGTCCTGACGCTACTGTGTTCTCGTTTTCCTAATTCTGTCTTAAAAATTTTGGCAATTTCAATTTTCCGAATATTTGCTCGCCCAGGCCTACCGCATCGAAATGATGCAAACAAATATACTGAAACTCTAATTGAAACTGAAACTCATTCTATTACGGATGGTCAAAGTGAATTTCATAATTTATTCCACTGTACTCTCGACTCTTCCTTGGTTCAGCTAATTACTCATTCCACACGGTGTCCGGCCACATCAGCTAATATTCTAGAAATATATTTACCAACAACCTTGATATATATACTGCAATTACTGATCTTGACGGGCTATCAGACCACGACGTCCTTACTGGAATTGTCCGGATTTCCCCTAACAAGCGCAGAACTACAAGTAAGCAAATAAGACGCTATAATACAGGTGAATAAGATAGCATCAATACTGAACACCTGTCATTCTCAAAAAATTATTGGAAGGGTATTTATCCCGGTCCGTTGAACATAATTGACTCATGTTTAGAAATGCACTTACTAATTTATTCAGCAGGTTCATTTAGCTTATCTACATCAAAACTACGAACACCACTCCTTGATATCACCAACGGCTTCGACGCCTCAATAACAAAAAGAAAAGACTTTACCGCCATGGCAATAAAACAGAAAACCTTTCAGTTTCCTCGTTACGATATAATCCATGTGATAAGAAATATCAGTCAATACTCCCATCAACTCGACGTCATTTCTTCAAACATGACTTATCATCTATTCTATTAAATAAACCCCGGAATTTTGGCGTGTCATTAATCCTGTTGATCATCCTGATATCGTCCTCAGCATCAGTAATAGCGACGTCATTCCCATGTCTCAGTGCGCACAGGTTTTACACGACGCATTCATATCAGTATTCACGTGTGAAGACATCACATCATGCCCTCAAGTTAACCTCATTCCTGATATCAGCATGCCAGAATTAATAATCACTAAGTGGGTATCATCTCCTTACTAAACAAACTCCAAATTTCTACTGCTTGTGATCGTGTCGGCTTTAATAATAAGATACTAAAGAATATATCAGCTAGCATTTGTCCCATGCTGTCCCCCCTTTTTTCACAATCATTATCGTTAGGTCGCATCCCACATGACTGGCAAATCGCAAAAGTAATTCCCATCTTCAAGTCTGGTGAACGCTCATCGCCATTAAACTATTGTCCCATTTCGTTAACCCGTACCATTTGTAAACTTCTTTAACATATAATACACACCCAAGTAATTAACTACATGGAAGGTCATGACCATATACATAAACATCAGCATCGTTTTCGCCGATGATACTCAGGTGACACGCAGCTCCCTGGCTTCATTCATGGCATACATCCAGCTCTTGACAGTGGATACCAGGTTGATACTATTTTCCTCGACTTTTCTAAAGCTTTTGACCGTGTCCCTCATCACGAGCTTCTAACCAAATTGTCTCGGCTTAACATCCACCCTAATATTTTGGCATGGGTAAAATATTTCCTTTCTTCTATAAGAACACAGTTCACGTCCGCTAACAATTGAACTCTTCCTTCAAACCAGTAACTTCGGAAGTCCCACAGGGTAGCGTACTAGGTCCACTACTGTTTCTAATCTACATATCGACTTGCCATCCTGTGCCTCATCCCGAATTAGAATTTTTGCTGACGACTGTGTAATCTACCGAATAATTTTCTCTGATTGTCATGTGTCAGGGCACCCCCGTAGAGGGGATCCACCAAAACCCCCCAAAAATGAAAGAAAAGGACAAAGGAACGGAAATTTGAAGTACGCGCCAGGAGCGCACCAATTAGTGAACGCCAGCACCTAAAAAACCAGGAATCATGGGTAAATATGACACCGCACTGGCCATTCAGTCGGAGAACGCCGCGCAGGAGACCAGTGGCGTGACGGCCATATATGGACATGGAAAAGGCAAGAAGGCAATGGGAGTGCGGCACGACAGAGCCCAGTGGGGATAAAAGCGGGGCGCACAAAGAGAAGAGGGGCGGCTAGAAACCGGGAAGCAAGGAACGAGGAGGCAAGAAACCAGGAGGCGGCAGGAGCCCGTGAGCTTCACTGAGAGAGCCAGGGGGACGTGGCCAGGCCATCTACCACCGAGCCTGGGAGGGAGGGGGCCGACTTATCATCGGCACCGTCATCCTAGGTGCACCACGAACCTGTCTCTTCGTGACTCCAGCGGCATAAGTCGGGCACCAGCGGCGAACGTCCACGCTCCATCGAGGTTCGTCTCGATGGCCCCGAAAGGCTACGTTCTTACGGAGCGTACCTGGGACCTTCAGCGGTAGTGGCTACCAGGGGGTAGCCACCGAGGAAGCACGCTGCCCAAGGGATGACCGCGCGTGTCGAACGCCGGCATCAAGGACCTCCAGCGGGAACGGCTACCGCAGAGGAAACGTCAGGACGCGTGGAGCCCACGCCGTCCAAAAAATGACCGCGCGTATCGACGCCGGCACCGAAGTGAGGCGAGGACGGCTACCACCGAGTCGCGGCCACGCAAGGCTGCGACATGTCAGCGCCGACTACCAGGGTTGGCTTGTCCAATAGGGTCGCAGCCATAAAGGACACAACTAGGGAGTTGTGCTACGAGAGAAATTAACCAGAACTCTATTTAAAGAGTGTATTTGAACTAATGGTGTAGGACGTTATTGTAGAGCCTTTTGGGTTTTGATTTGAAATGTATATTGAGATTTTTAGTTAAGGCTTTGAGTGTACCGTTGGTGTTTAGTGGATTTCTTTGGTAGTGAGATTTAGGGGTTTTCCAAGTGTGCAATTAATGTGCGTTTTGTCTAACACGTCAACGGCTTTCCTGCGTCCATTTCTCTGAGCTAGTCAAGACAACTCCACCATGCGTTCACGGGACAATAAGAACAATTGGCGAGCCTGCCAGCATAGATTTATCCTCACCTAGGATATTTCAATCACGCCCAGTCACGTATATTACCAGCTGCGAGAATGGATTTGGGAAGGTTGTTGATGTTGGTTTAAACGCAGGGTTTGAACAAAGAGCAGGTTTTCCAGTTAATAAGTGCATAAGAAATCATATACAGAGATAGAAGAAATGTAAGAGAAGATAGAACTAGAAAATTCTAGGCGGCGGCTCGTGGAAAAATTTTTGTATGAACTAGGAAGTAGCGTTGAACCTGCCGCACGCGACAGTAAAGGCAGGCGCCTAACACACGGTGATGATGCCCAAGGAAAAAAATAATAGAAAAAAATGGCCGCGTATGTGCTCCTTCGTTGCAAATGCCGTCAAAGACGATAGTCTTTATCGGCTTTTGCGAAGTAAATTCCTCCCTTCGCTTTCCCGCTCACCTCTCATGTTGTTCCTCTTGCGTCGCGCTCCTCCCAAGGTAAAGCCGCCGAACGTTTGCTTAAATCACTTTAAATTTCCCGCGTTCCACTGCTCCAAACCCGGTGTCTCGATGCCAACGCTGCCGTACGGCGAAGACGCGCGTTAATCGAGGCGCCCTACTTCAACGTTTATAGAACCATGTTTCCCTACGACACGTGTGTTGCAAGCAGAACGTGGAAATGTGTCTGTGGAACCTTGTGTAACTGTTGCCGGTTGATTTCTTAAAATGGCGCCAGAAGCTATAGTGGCGCGGGCGACAGCAGGCGACGGCGGAGTGAATTCTTTTTCTGCAGTTGATGAAGTATTTAATTTCGCAAAAGTCAAGCATGTTTGATTTTTTTATAAAGGAACACTGCAAATATCACTTCTGTATTGATTCGTTGTCTCATATTTTCGTAATGTCTTGTTCTTCTTCAACAATGTTGACAAGTATGAACATTACACCGGACATAGACGGGTAGATTTAGCTGCGACTATATAAGACTATTCCGCAGGCATTGTTTTGCTTTGGCCGGGTGGCTTAATCAAGTCCCATACAGACAGACGGACCGACATACAGACAGACAGACATACAGACATACAGACAGACCAAAATTTCTGGGTTTAAGTATCCCAAGAAAGACTATCTTTTATAAAAGAAACGGGGCTGCTGAGACAGAGCGCCCAGGAGAAAAGACGCCAAGAGAGCGGCGTCGGACTATCGTGACGTCAAAATCGTGTGAAAAAAATCGCGGGTAGCACGTCATGTCACGGAAGTGCGTGTCAAGCGCCTTCGGGTACAATCTCACAACTTTCAAATGCTGCTACAGGGATAGTAAAAATATTGCCTAGATATAAGAAAGCCTTTTCTGTTTGTGTGTTTCCACGGGCACTGCCATTGCTGCTAACGCTAGTTGAACATGTTTACACGCATTTATTTACACGCGGTACAGCTGTTTGTAAAGGAGGGATATTTGAACGTTGAGTGCAGTCACTGGACAAAGATGTCGTCCCACCTGGCTGCTCTCTTGGGACGAAAAGCGACGTAAACGATAGTGCACCTTTTTTGTGCAGCTTGTAGAGGACCATTCCAACCTTTGTCGACACTTCAGCGCCCACTCCAGAGTGGGAGAAAAAACTGTTGCCAAAGCGGCAGTTTTATACAGGACTGTGACGTGAGTATGATATTTTCATCGATTTTAACGCGATATCGTTTTTGGGCCACTCTCTCTTGTGCAGTGAATTACAGCGTTTTGCAAAACATATGTGTGCGTGTTTTGCGCACTCTCATATTGCGTATTTATATTATCGCAAGCTCGTTTTAATTTTTGTGATGAAAGCAGGACTGCATGTGCAACTTCAATGAAAAATAATACTGCCTTCCAATCTTTCGCCTCCCGAAAATACGTTTCCCACCTAGCTTTGTTTTATGAGCTATAATAATGCTACTCTACGTCACGAACTGCTCTAACAGCCTCAACATGCATCATATCACGTTGACCACACGCACAAATTTGGTGTTTAATCATGTAACATGAAATACTTTGTTTTACTATTTTCCTAAAACATCCCGAGAATCAAACTGCCTTCCCGCAGATACTGTTTACTTACGCGATAATCACTTGATCTACAAGCATAGGTACAACTGTGCAATGAGGTGTAATTTTTGTAATTGAGCACGTGCACTGTATTTTTACGTTAGTATATTTTGTAATAACACTTCCCTCTTTATTGCCTCTACCCTTCAGAGTAAAATATTAAACTATATCGCAGTACGCTTCGTTAACAAAGACAGGAACCGCATTTTTAACCCTTTGTTGTTTTTTGGTTGTTATGGTTATAACACACACATTTTCAGACACGCTGGTTCTGGTGAGCTTCTGGACGTGGAAGGCCCTGAACGAACAAGCAGTAGTACTGTGGGTCTCAACTTGAATAGGTGCCAACTGTGAGCACTTGAACAAGCTGTAGTAGACAAAGCTGTTTTGGCAGTGCTCACATACATCAATGTGCCGTTCTTTATTTTTTTCAATGGAGATAGCCTTGGTTTCTGTACACTTTAAATAAGGCTGCGTACCATCACTGCACAAATGCTATTGTCAATTTTATCACGATTACCGTAATTACCCGATTCTAAGGCGCACCCAATTTTCCAGGCAAAAAACCGAAAAAAATTGCACCTCCGTTTGTAACACGCAAGGAACTTTGTGAGCAAAAAAAAACAAATGGGAGGGAAACGGGCGATTTGTTCCCCGAAGTAATCTCACTCATCTCACTCCTCGCCGCTCTCCGAGAGCTCCTTGTCGCCTTCCGCTGACCGCAACATCTCGTCATTGGTGCCGTCAAGCACGTTTCCGATGCCCCATTTCTGAACGAACGTTCAACCATGTTCTATGGTATCCTGGCCCACGCCTCGCACGCCCATCCCGCGAGCTTCTCCAGAGGCATACGCTTCAGCCAACCGCTCGTTGTGAACGCTTGCGAGCCGGTGGTAAGCCGCGGAAGCGGCGCACCTTCGTTGCCGCTGCTGTCATTGCTGTTATCAAGCACGCAAATGTAATAATTTGATGATTTGTGTGAACGCCGAAAGAAAAGCCTAGGCGCCTAGATCCGAAAAATTGTTGCTAAAAGCTTTGACGCCATCTTGAAATGGCGATGGCGATGGGTGGAACGAAATTTCAGCTGTTGTGGCAGTTTCAGTTTCGTGTCCGATAATAACGCGCATGCGATTTTTCTGCCTATTTTGCGGAAAAAAGGTGCGCGTTAGAATCGGGTAAGTACGGTATATATTTTTTTCAGTGTTGGTTACTATTGAGCGGTGCAGCTGCATGCAGGGGAGAAAAGGAAACAATTCAAAATAACTTGTCGCACTCTGATTTATTGAGGAAAAATTCATTACACCTTTGTAGATGTTGCTATCGACACATCATTATTTCTTACAAGCAGGTGGCCTTCATAATGGAAAAAATTGCAACGTCACTCTTTACAAATCTACGCAAGCAGTCATCAAAGCACTGAGTGCTAGAATACAGGCAGTGGGGGGGGGGGGGGCGGGGGGGCGAATGAGACTTTTGCGGCACTTTTGCCACTTATGAGAATGTCAGAATAAATTTGTTGGCCATGACAGTGAACTCTGTGTTAATAAGACATCCTCTCACATTTGAAGTATGTTTGTTTTGCATCAACAGTGGCGATACATGCTTTCATACTCTATTAAGTAAAATGATCTGCCAGGGATTGCGAAACAAGGTCGCCGTGCAATGGTTGTGCTAGGTCATAAAATCATTTGACAGTGGTGAACTAAATGTGTCGAGATGAGTCTGTAGTATACTCATTTTTGTGTGTGTGTGGTACAAGCATCATCATTCCTTGCTTCACAGCAGAATAACGGTCAGAGAGTAATAAACAGAATTTTATGAAGAGAATCTCGACAGGTCTCTATATCCACAACAAGGCCTGACTACCCATGAAAATAGTCACTGGCTATCCCAGATCAAGCAACACCGTGGAAGAATGTAGTATATATTAGCCGAAAGCGAATCAACTTTCTCTGTTATCCTCACACAACCATGTCAAACACAAAACAACAAGAAGCTTCTCTACAGCCAGCAATGCCGCGTCAGGGCATAGTATGTAATAATATTTCCTTTATTTTCTATGCTTGGAGATGGGGGAGGCAAGGAAAAAAAGCTGTACAATCATCCATGGGCGCGCAAGAGCGGCGGCGCGCGCTGTGTTGATACCAACGCGTGCGCGCACGCCTCCGTTCCAGCCCAGCCGCGAATCAGCTTGAATTGCTCCCGCCCCCCTCCCGCCCCCCCCCCCCCCCCAACATAAAATAAAATATAACATGTTCAATTTTTTAGCAGTGTACAGCGTAGAATAAATGCACCGACAAAAGAAAGGAGAAAACAAAAAAAGGTGAAACAAACAATCTGCAGTCTTTGCAATAACATAAAGCGTGCAACAATCCCGGTTGCACGCGTTTTTACATGATACAAAGTGAAAGAACAGTTTTATACAGAAAGAACAATATATATTGTTACAACAGGTAAACACATGAAAATACATGAAATAAAATCGGTAGCAATCACTTGGTTTGTAGGTTAAAGAAGGCACGCAGTTCCTTGACCGTTGTTCTTTCGATAACAATTGTGTTGGTGTGGCAAAATTACGCAACTCTGGAAGTTTGTATTTCAGCATTTGGGTTCCATAGTTTGTTCTGCAGACGTAAATTTTCCAGATTTCATTTGTTCTTGTTAGATATGGGTTAAATTTTACCGTGAGAGAGGACAACTGTGTGCGAAATTTTTTTTGTTGTTTAAGGTATTTTTTAAAATTAAGGCTAAGCGATAGGAATACAAGTGATATATTTTCATTATATGATAGAAAGAGCTCGGCGGAGGGATGGTCAAAAGAGACATTAGAGATATTTCTCAAAATACGTTTTTGCAAGGCATGAATTGTTTGTAGATTTTCGAATGTAGTATTACCCTACACAAGATGGCAATAGTTAATTTGCGATTTAAACAACGAATTATACAGAATTTTTTTAACTTCAGTTGGCAGTATGGCCTTGTAAATGTAAGTTAATCCAACTATTCGCGTTAATTTTGATTTTATGTGGTTGATATGCTCGTCCAAAGTCATTTTTTCAGTGAAGATAACCCCGAGTGTTTCATAAGTAGTAATTATCTCTATCGCTGCATTGTTGTTCTTGCTACTATCGAAAGTAGATACATTTTTGTTTCCTGGGCGAAAAAGAATAGCTTTTGTCTTATGTGTGTTTGCTTTAAGAGAATTGAACTCATTCCATTTGCTTAGTTCAGTAAGGGTATTGTTTGATCTTGTAGCGAGACTAACAAAACAGTAATGTGTTGTCGTCGGCATATATAATAGATTTTGTGATTTTGTCTATGTTAACGATGTCATTAATGTATAAGTTGAAGAGTAACGGGCCATGAATACTACCTTGCGGGACGCCAGATGATAAAGCTTTAACTTCTGATGAATAGCCATTAAGGCTTACGTATTCACGTTGGCTTTCTAGGTAAGATTTTAACAACGTTAAACCAGTACCGCGGAGACCGTACAATTCCTATTTCTTCAATGGTAGCGCGTGATTTAAGTACACAAATGCCTTTGTATAATCTAAATATATTCCTAGAGACACCTGTTCGTCTTCAAATGATTTTAGAATGAATTCCTTGTGTTCTAGTAGGGCTAACTCTGTAGAGCAGTTTTTCCGAAAGGTAAACTGTTGGAAGCTCAGTATGCTATATTTATCGCAAAAAGTTTCCAGTCTAGAAAAATTACTTTCTCAAGTCCCTTTGAAAAGACAGCTAATATAGATACTGGTCTGTAATAACCCATATCATTTTTACTTCCTTTTTTATGTACGACTGCTACTTTAGCAATTTGCATTCGTATCGTAAACACTCCCTCTGATAGGCATAAGTTAAATATATGGGTTAGAAATGGGGTAATATTTTTATAACGTATTTAATGGGTCAGGCAGTTACCCCATCCGCATCGCTGCTGGCACTGTTACTCAACCTTTGAAAGATAGCGGCCACTTCTGCGTCAGATACAGGATTTAGAAAAAGGGAGTCTCTGCTTATATGTTCGACAACTCTGAGCGCTCTACCATCGAATTCATCTGTGGTTATATTCACAAAATGATTGTTAAATGCATTAGCTAAGTGTTTTCCTGTCGGTTCTTCATTGCTCAAAGTAGTTGTATCAATCGCATTTGTGTGGGCAGTACGAATGAGAGTTTTATTTAGCATTTTCCACGTTAAATCTGTTCTTGTTGCACATGACGAAAACAGTTCATAAAAATAGTTTTTTTTGCCGATCTAATCTCTTTTGTTAATTTGCACAGGAAAGATTTAAAACTTTTAATGACTCGAAATTCCGGTTTCTAATAAATTTCCTATACAAGTTATCCCTTGCTTCAATCTTACTTAGTAATTCAGGACTAATACAAAGCTTGCGGATTTTCTTACATGAGCGAAGTCGCTTACAGGGAAACGAGTCATTATAAATGTTCACAAAACTTACCAAAAATAAATTGTAAGCGCTCTCTGCATCCGTTTGTTCCAATATCGTGCTTCCTTCAAAGCTTTCTAATTTTTGTCTAAACTCGTGAAGATGATTTGGCGTCATCTCTTGAAAAAATACAGCTGGTGCTTTCGTGTAATTGAACTTTTGTTTCTGTATCCATACGTAAATCGCACTGTGATCACTAATATCCGTACATACAACACCTGCCTTTAGAGGAGGTGTGCTTCTTCGTGATAAACAAGTCTAACAGAGCAGTAGATGTAAGGGTGATCCTAGTTGCACATGTTATGACATTGGTCAACCATATGAGAGGATTAACTGTTCAAATTCGATCTTCATGCTAGTGTCCGTTGAAATGTTTATGTTAAAGTCTCGATCTAAATTAATGTTGTATTTATTTTCACCTCCAAAGGTTACAAGAGTCTCAAGAAAAGCAAAGAAATTTCTAACATTGCCATTTGGTGGATGGTATACGACCACTCTCTTTTGTGTCAACGACAAAATTTCGAAGTCAACGTTACGGCAAGAGAAGTCCGATTTAACGTCACACGTGGCACCTTTTTTAACCATGAGGCATACACCCCCTCCGCGACCGGTACTTCTATTCACGAGTAATTTATTGTATTTCGAAAGACGCAGAGCATCTCCAACGTACCACGTTTCTGTTAACATAATCACGTCGAACACATCGTTAAACTGGTCAAAAAGTACTTCAAGTTGCGGTATCTTATTTCCGGCGGATTGCGTGTTTAAGTGAAACAAGTTTAACGATCGTGCGCAGTCGCTACAGCAGACCTTGATAAACTGGGAAGGCATTGTGAAGTCCCCCATCGTCTTGATAAAGAGTAACTAGCGTGGCAGGTGTAAGCGCGAAGCCGCCTTTAGCCAAAGTTATCCAATTCGCTTTTGTTGCGCACCCTGCTTGAAACAACAACAACACAACTTTCTCCCGAGAAAACAAACACCGCACACCATACACAATCAGAAACTAAAGTTAAAAATGGTATGTTCAGTGCCACCAAGCAGTGTGAAGATACATTGGTTGCCCTGCTCTGCACCAGCCTGTCCTTCAGGAGCAAGAATCAACATGTTGGGGGCAGGCACCTCCTCAGCCGCGTCGTCTGTATCGCTGCCCTCGTCCACTTGCTGCTGCTGTTGTCGTGAGTGGTTTCAATAGGCAGCCATACAACACACTCTGACAATGTTGGCTGCCAGAAGAGGCCTAGGAAGTAAAGCCTGGGCTACTGCAGGCAAGGAAAACAGCTCTTGAGAACATGCAATTTGGCACTTCAAAACAGACCATATCGAAGCATGTGTGGCATTGTACTTTTTTTCAGGTGTCTGGGGCCCGGATGACGAGCGGGGGGTGTCATGAGCCTCGACTCGAGCCGGTGGCCACCATCAACTCTAGAACTCGCCAGTCTTTACACGTCGACAAGAGGGCGGGCAACAGGGATCAGACTGTCACACAAAGGCACTTTAGTCGCAGTCCAGGCCAGGGCCTTTATATTGGCGTCGCACAACTGAAAGAAATACATACAATAAATATGTACTAAAGCACTAAACAAGTACAAATTTTGAAGAAACGAACAGGTAATAAACAAGAGCAAGAATACAAAGAACTGGGTTACTTGGAACTGATTCATTCCGCAACTGCATGCAACGACGAACGACATCGCCGTGTTGTATGTGCTTTTTCTTTAATCTCCGTTGTTTCGCGTAGCAGGGGAATTAGAGCATGCGGGCGACCTGAGAGAAAAATTGCGGACTTACAACAATTGATAAGGGCCCACCCACCAATCTATGCGGTACAGCTGCGCAACATACGGATCCTTCATATGGCCTGTTTGGAACCGACTCCGCACCTCGCATTTCGAAATCGATAAACCCCTAAAACAAGCAGACAAGCTGAACTTGTGACCTTTTCACTATGTGTCAAGGAGGGGAAAAC
Source organism: Haemaphysalis longicornis (assembly GCF_048455015.1). Taxonomy (NCBI): domain Eukaryota; kingdom Metazoa; phylum Arthropoda; class Arachnida; order Ixodida; family Ixodidae; genus Haemaphysalis; species Haemaphysalis longicornis. Next base: position 3,550,457 of record NW_027526325.1, read on the forward strand.
ATGTCAGCCGAAGCATAGCGTCCTTTATACTTTCTGTGCCTGCGACGTCGCCGGGAGGGCAATAAGAGGGCCCCTTCGCTCGAGTTGCGGACCGCCGCCGCTCACTTTGGTGGGGGCGCCACTTACGCAGATTGCCTAAACTCCATTTCATACATCAAGTGGAACGCTGTGAAGGTTACGCAAGTAGTCTGCAAAGAAAGAAGGTGTATCGCTCCGCGCGGTTTTGTAGCCGTGTGGTCTAACGCGTCGCTCTGTAGAAAAGACGCTGAATTTTGAAGTACATGGTTTCGAAACCGCGTTCCGACGTTTCTTTTTATTTTTTATCACATCTGCGATTTCAATTGTAAATCTTATTTCGTTCCCAGTACCTTAAACAGTACGCGCTTGCGGAAATGAACTGCACGTATGGGTTCATTCGATGAATACCGTGCTCATTTCTGCGGGCCGACGCAAGCTCAAACCGATGTTTGAGCAGCAATGGCGATTTTGTCGTGATTCTGCAGCATTGTCAGTTTACCTCGTTGTTTCTACGAGTACTTTGTGTAAAAAAACACGTTAATACAATGATTAGCTAGCACAGCCGCTCCAACCAGGGTGAATAACGAACAGGTGTTCACTTTCAACTTTCGTTTTCACCGTTGCCCTGATCATCCATTTCTTTCTGGGCCTCTCTTAAGACTCAGCAAGTTATTGATTATACCGGGCCGCCAGCAGAGCAAGGCGTTCAGTTTTCACCGAAACAGTTTGGAACCGACTTTGGCACTGCACTGTGGAGTAGCCCGAAGCACTTGGTGCGAATAACATATCATTTGGTATTCATGGGAAAGGCCACAAAGCATGCGGATTTCTGTACCTTAGAATACTGATTTCTGGCACAGAAACGTATAATACATATTTTAAATATGTTGCTCGCCTCTTTCCAGACCGAATATATGCAACATTTGTATGAATTCTTGTGCGTGATTTATTATTTCTTTACTACAATGTCTCACTCCGGAAGCAAGAGTTATATTTTCTTTTGTCACCGAAAAGAGAGCTCTTTAAGCTAGGCTCTTATTCGCAAGAGAATCATGGATGGGTCAATTGTGTTTAAATACGGATCCTTCATATGGCCTGTTTTTCTGTGTTAAGGGAATGTCTATGGTATAGGTTAATGCTGTGACAAAAAACAGTGAAAGCTCATGAGTTGGAGATTTGTTTCCATATATAAATGCATACAGGGGCAATACGGATTGTGTGTCATACACAAATATTGCAAGAGGAGGCTAACTTTCGCGGTTTAAAAACAAAGTTTATTGATAGGAGAGCACCACTCGTCGATTTCCTGGTCGGTTCTGACTTGTTCGTTTTATTCTTTCTTCCACCCAGTTTTTGCAGAAGTTATATGGCTGTCCCGGTTGTATACACTTCACGACCGAACAGGACAGCACTACAATGTAGTGTCTTTCATAGCACGGGTTACTTGGTGACGTTAAACTCCACAAACGAAACCACACGACGAGGAAACACAGTTTGCTTTGTCGCGGTAAAAAAGCCTTCTCGGGGAATCGGCTCAGCATGAAGCAGCGCGAGCAGGCTGGATAGAAAGGTGTCCACGCTCCAGCTCTGCCAGTTGACCCTCGTGAATAAAGCCGCCACTGACAGGTCACATATTCCTGGGAAGTTCATCAACGATTGCCCCCTGCCCTATCTTCGGAATTCCTTGATCGCTCGCAGGTACCTGCAGCGCCAGACAATGATGCCAAGATTCCGTATTCTCTTATCATAGGTGAAGCCCATGTCTTTCAATAAGATCCACAAGGTGGTTTTCGTGAAGTTCGGCACGTCGTCGTCTTCGTTTACAGCCTTTCGCACACCGTCGAGTGTCATGATCTCCCTCTTGGCGTACATGCCCTGCACTTTCAGACAAATGGCATGGACTGTGAAGCTGTCATGCTTGACGGTTCGCGTGGTCTTCTCTTTCGAGACACGAAATTCCCACGCAGACACTCCGCCTTCAATTTCGCCATGGTACCGGGAGATACTCCGGCGTCCCCGCACACAGCACTCAGTACTTCCTGACTTCCTGCACATATTTCACCGGGAAACGCTTCCTCGTACAGGCGTACATATTTGCAATTACTTGCTTGGCGTTCTTCGACAACTTTGATGTGCAAATCCTCGAAAAAATGAGTACCGGAGACGTCGTCAAAGCCCGGGAGCTGGACGCAATTTTTTCAATGCTGCCTCAAAGAGTAAACAAAAAACGCCGTTCAAGGTTGCGCGGAGAGCGAAAACCTGACACGAAAGCGACAAACATAAATTAAAATCTTCAATATTTTGATCGTTGGTACGGCAGTACGGGTGTTTTTGTCAAGGTGATGATAAATATTTATGTTTTGAGGTGGCCGGCAAAGCATTTATTGTTTCTGGCTCACCGCAAGCAACCCACTACTTTTGGTCGCGGAAGGACACAGCGCAAACAAGAGCGCTAGCTTTGACAGCGTTGCACTTGATGTATGAAACGGAGTATAGGCTATAGTGAAGTAGAATACTTGGGTAGTGGAAAAAGCGGCCGCTCCCGAGTGAGGCCCTTAGTGTCAACCCCGCGGGGTGGCGCTCGCGTGCCCCACCCGTGCGCTTTTTTGCATTGGGAAGCGGTGAGTAGGCGTGTGTCGGGGGAGTCTCCGAGGAGCTACAGTTCTATTTTTGTGTAAAAATGGTAGAGAATGCTATTAATGTACCAAGGTTTTTACTGGAAAGGTAGCTACGTCGTGTATTTACTGTTTGGTCATTTTTAAAGACGATAGTCTTTCTTGGGCTACTTAAACCCAGAAATTTTTTGGTCTGTCTGTATGTATGCCTGTCTGTCTGTATGTCCGTCTTTCTGTCTGTAACTCGATTCAGCCACAGCCAAATGTAAACGTCTAAGCCCAGTTTATATGTTTACACTTGTCAACTTTGTTGAGCAAGAACAAGATATCACGCAAATATAAGACAGGAAATTAGTAAACAAGGGATATTTACACTGTTCCTTTATTAAAACATTCATGGATGCTTGGGTTTCGATAACAAATGATATTCTACATCTACTGCAGAAAACCGCCGCCTCCTGGCGGCATATTAAAAATCACGCGGCAACAGCAACGAAAGGTTCCACTACCTAGGTTCCACGTTCTGCTTGGAACGCACGTGGAGCACGGCCACGCGGTTCTATAAACCCTGTAGTCGCCAGCCTCCATTCACGCGCGTCTCCGCCGTACTGCAGCGCTGGCATCGGGGAACCCGGCCTGTATCAGTGGAACGCGGTAAATTCAAATCGCCTTGTGTAAACTTTTAGTATGTTTACCTTGGGATCAGCGCGACTGTACAGGAACAGCATAAGAGGTGAGCGGGAAAGCAAAGGGGGGGCATTTTCTTGTCAAATGTCTACAAGGAGTATCGTCTTTTGACGACATTCGAAAGAAAGGAGCAGATACGCGGCCAATTTTTTCATCACATTTGACCAACCGAGCAGACCGTGCACGCCCTGATTTATCAATCAAGGCTAGCGTGCGAATACTTTTTCTTCGTTCTTTGATGATTTTTCTATCGCGTTGTCTCAACTGAAAAATGAGCGGCGTGGTTTGGGCAGGCCAGAGCACGTCAGTGTTTCTGCTTTTTTCTTCATGTTTTTACGATTTTTCTATAAACATTCTGCATACCGAGCAAACAGGGTCGTGCGTACACACATGTTTACGTTGTCTTTTTACAAATTTTACCCAAGGCAGCACATACGACAGTTGTCTTAAAACTTCAGTCACGTGAACGAAAACCGTGATTCGCGACAGTATTCGCGGCCGCAATTATCAGAAAAGCACCAAGCCACACTGCGGAATCATTTTAAAACTTCAGGTTTTTTTGCAAACGGAACAACTAAAAACATAAATTAATAACACATTGTCGACATTTAATTATTTACCCCCACATCAAAAATAACTAAAACGACGAACCAAGAACATTTAAAAATGTGTGGTTCCTGCTATAGGCTCCTCTATAATTTGCATACCAAGATCATGTGCCGTGGCTAGCTGGTTTCCATTTCCTATAAGGATAATGTGCAGCGACTCAACTGCGGCGAAACAATGTCATTGTGTCACCTGTTTATTGTAGGAGTTCGCTTTCCGTACTGTAAATAATTATCACCTGTGTCCGCCCACCCACGCACACACAACGAATGCGCGGATCCCTTAACTGTAGCAGACCATAGGAACACGAATGGATAAGCAGAACCGAAACCACATGTGAGAGTCGAAATGCAAGTGCGAAAGACAAGCTCGGTGCGCCTGAAGCGAGAACAGCTACGGATAAGAATAATCAGTACCCCACGAAAGCGTCAACTCGCCAGAGCCCGCGAGCTACGCCGAACGAGTCCTGGTAATGCGCGCAAATGCCGTGCGTTGGAGAAAACACACAAAATAATAGATAACGGAAGCAAAAATATAACGCAACTTGCAGCTTTCGTTGTGGACTGTATTGAAGGGGCAGCAGTTCTATTTTAGAGTAAATGCATCACTGGTGTGGCGAATGCGCATTGCAATAGCTTTGCGAATGCTAGTAATATAGCAAGGTTCTCATTGAAAAACTGCAGCTATGCAGTGCGCATGTACTGTTTGTTCATTTTTTCAACCCATTTGACCAACCAAGCAGACCGCGTGAGTCCTGGTTTAGTGATCGAGGCTAGCGTGTGGATACCTTCCTAAGCAGCAGAGGTCGAATGCCAATGATTGGAAACCCCGTGGGTCCCCATTGGCTTCCGAGCTGTTGGCCACTCAACGGTAACTCGGCTGAAAGATTGACTCAGCGCCAAGCAGACGGCGACCGGAAGTAACGTCACACGGAAAGTCAATCGGAGGCCGAGCTTCAGCTGACGCATAAAAGCGCGATTTGACCACGCGCTTGCCGTGCGCGTAGCATGTTCAAACAAGACAGTTGGAGCGGTGAACAGGCCACAACGCAGAAAAAAGTAGTTACTTAAAGAGCATTAGCACCGTGCCACAAAACAAAGCGTACCTAAACTAAAGTGCAGCGTATTCAAAGGAGCGTGAGAAATAGTGTTACACGGCATGGGTCATTAGTGCGTCCTAATGCAACGGTGTCCGTTGGACTACTTGAGGGTTGTGCCTTTGCGCGTTCTTTTTCTCCACGGCGGGACTGGTGGACGTACGCGTCGCTCTCACGTCTCCGTCCCTTTTGTGGACTGAAACCTCCGTAGTACTCCTGTACGTGTCTCTGAGGTGCATATTGTGTCGGTGGGTGTGTTTGAAGTATACCTGACTGGTCGAATAACATCGTTTGCCTGCTGCGGCTGCTGTTGAAAACGTGTCACCATTTCAATTTTCTTTGCGCAGTACGGGAGAGCTCGGGCTCGTTCCCGCCAAAACTTCAGCTGTCGTTTATAACAAGTGGTGGTCATGAGTTCTGCTTAGTGTTGTTGATTCTTGCGAAGAATTAAGTGGTCACATACACGTGCTTTCGTTTGTGTGATGCCAGTTCTAGCTATCCGTTTTCCGGCTTTGTGTTTTCCGAACAAGCGGCCGTGCTCCCTTTGCAGGTTCACGACGTTCAGCATGCGTTGAAGCAAGACCCGTCTGCAGTAAAAGAATTCCGGATTTGTTAAGCTGGTTTCAGTAAACTCTAGCTATAAGTGAAGCTTTCGTTTAATTATTTTCTTGAGCAACCTAAGGATATTGTCGAGCGACAAAGTAATTACACTGCCCCTGGGCTTCTCCGTCGGTTCCGTTCGCATTAGGCGCGTCTGACGAGGCAGAAGTGAGCGACGGCGACAGCAACCCCGTAACCAGTTTAATTAATGCCCGATCAGTTAGGTTTGTAGCGTCGCTTCAACTGTCGCTTCATTTGGTAACCCCTTAAAATATAACGCATTCAAATTCCATAAGGTTAACCCTTGTACCTCCAAGTTGGGATAGATGTCTTGCAAAAAAAACGTTAATGTTCGTGCATTCCGAACCCGTTGTGTAGTGCGTTGCCTTGTAGTCTCTGATCCCGCGTTGGTAGAAAACGAAACTTACGCTAATAAAACGTTCACAGCACGACATTTAAGTCGCGATTATTGTTTATCTGGCTACAGTATGCACAACAAAATTTCACGGAACCGCTGGTGTGTTGCTCCGTCTATTGGACTTTTTTCATATTACCTTGCGCGACTGCAATAAGAATGAAGCCCATTTTCGCTGAAATTCCTGACTGTTTTCTCAAGAACAAGCCGAGTAACTGCTACCGTAAAACGCAGTATTGAAAAATGAATAGTGCAGTACGTTTCACGTTTCATAGTGAGTGTTAACAAGCTAGAAGGTTTGGCTTTATACTTCCACACGTACATATGTTAAGGCTGGTACTAGGTGCTGTATTTAGTAAGCAGCGTGCATTTAGCATGTGAACTATTTTGTTTACTTATTACAGGCGCTACGATGTCAGGGTGTTTCCTGCAGAGACAAGCCTTCCAAGCTTGGCTATATAGTGCAAGTTCAACAACATATTGCGATATTGGAAGGTCGGCGAATTACCGGGGAGGAGGGTCTTCTTTTCATTTACCTGAATGCTTCTCTTTTGTAGGCATCTCAAGCAGTTAAAGGAAGCATAATCGGTTCGCGCTTCACGAGCTGCGATTTTTTTTAAATTTTTCTTGACTGTTGTGTTTATGTTTGCATTCGTGTTTGTGTTCGTATTCTTGCCACTGTTAAGCCAGGGTTCCCGTTGTAAATTTGATGTGCATAATGAAAAAAACCACACAGAGGGACCCGGTCAGTTGTTTCTCAATTGTTGTACAAGTCCCGTAATTGCTTCGCGAAGTTGATGCAGTTTGTTTATTGTGCCTCGCGGTCCGATTTCTGTTTTATAGATGCCATTGTACAAAATTATTTGCCGAGTGCACATAAAATAAATAAGTAACGTTAAATAATTTCCTGTATAATGACATGTATAAAGCATAAATCGGGCCGCGAGGCATCTCATAAAACAGGCATTGGCCATAAAGACTGCCCGCAAAGCCAAAAATGTGCATGAGAATTCGCAATGAGAATTCATTAGCTTTCCAGAGCTTGGCCAATTGTCGGCTTGTGACCCTTTCCAATAGCCAGCTAGTAATGGCGTTCGAGGTATTGCCAAGCTCAGACACATTGGCCACTGATGATTTGCCGTGCTTGGGCTTGGTAATTTCTGCTGCTTGGGTTGTTTGCTAGCGTTTCTGTCCTGTTGTGTCAGACGAGGAAACAGCGTGGTGTGTTAGGCAGGCCGACTTACGCACGTTTCCGTTTTTTTAATTTAATCCACGCTAGAACACTGCAAAGGTCACACTTCCTAGGCCCGGCCCGAACCCAACAAGACTTTTAAATATAAGCCCATGCCTTGCCCATACACGACAAAATTTAATAAAAGAAACCTGAGCCCGTTGGACAGTTTTGAATATCAGCACGCGTTCGGCAGACTATAAACATGAGTCCGAAAAAAATGATGTTTTCAACCTGAAAACATAACCATAAAGCGAGTATATTGGACTTACATTTTTAACACTTGGACCAAGCTTTGTAAATACATATCCGGACACATGCAAAAGTTTCCGACAACATCAGCAAAATATATTTTCAGTGGAGCTGCAGTGACTTCGCACTTCGACGTTTTTTTCATTGACCTATCTCAATGAGTAAACTTTTTGGTATCAACAGTCACAAATTTGCGGCGCACGACTGCCGGACTTCAGACACTGCATGCATGCGTCTGGGCGAGCACCGGGCCGAAAAAAATGTTGAATGCGTGTGAACTAGCCCGAGCCCTTGCAGTGCACTAATCCACACAACACACGCGATCTGTTTTTAAGAACTTCCCTCAAGACAGCGGAAAGCATCAACATTCACAACCGTAGTTTTCAGAAAAGCAACATACGGTACACTTTATAGCGCGATGATTTTAAAACTTTACAGTTCATTGGTACGCTAGCCATTCATTACCAGGAAACAAATACGATATTACAAATGCACAAGTTCATAAAAAGTGCTGCCCACGTCTTGCGGACGTAAGATATTATGAAACAGTTATGAATTCAACAATAAAAGTATGGCTAAAACAAATCGCAAATATAAAATCTTTGTAGCAATCGCATAAATGTATTAGGGGTACGGTCCCACAACACGCTATTGCACTATCCTTTAAAACTGCATGGGGCATGGCCCTTCGAAAATGAGAGACCGCCGCAAGCATATGCCCTCTCCAAATTACAAACAAAAGAAAGAGCCAAGAACATTTAGGGATCGGCGTAGTGCCGGCTAGGCTGCTCTTGCAATTACACACACAAAATAGTATGTGCAGCGGCTTAGGAAACATCAAAACCGAGCGTGAACCACTCAATGCAGCATAGCAGCAACGCGCGCCGCCTCGAGATCTCCTCGGGCGGGGCACGACAGCGCCACGCGCGGCGGTTAACATGTACGGCTTCAAGGGCGCTGTGGGGAGAAGGCGCCGCTTTTAAATGCATAGCATTTTAGTAACTCACAATGTCACGCGGCGTTGGCGTGCCTTGTCGTAGTCCGCATGCGCGCCTTGTCGTAGTCCGCATGCGCGCCTTGTCGTAGTCCGCAGGCGCGCCTTGTCGTAGTCCGCAGCCAGGCCACTACACTATGAAAGAAATAACAGTTTCCGGCACCCGGTTTCGAACCAATGACGCCGCGGGCGGAACGCAAGGTGCCCGGCGCACTACCGACCGAGCCACGAAACCGACACAGATTTCGATGCACCGAACGCGCCTTATATCCTTCACTCATTTCTCGTTTGTTTCGAAAGCGCCACAAGTTGTCCCGCGCCTCCAAAAGATGGCGACACGGGTCCCGCGATCGAGAGATACGACTTGCCGGCGCACCCCCTCGGAAATGCTGTGCATTTTATCGTGCCCCTCGCGAGGGGGATGTCTTTTAAGTGTGAATGCACTTTATAAGCGACCCCAAACCTTCCACCGCCGGCGGCGGCGGCGGCGTCCGCAGTCTTCCTCTCTATATATAAAAAAACAGCATCCGGCGCCAGGTTTCGATCCGAAGACTTTGCGGCCGCAGCGCGATGCTCTACCGACTAAGCCACGGACGCGACGCTGATATCAGTGTTAGACCGCGCCTTATATCTTTAACGCATTCAAACTACGTCGTCAGCGGCGTGCGTTGGCGACTCAGCGGCGTTATAGCGGCTTGATAACTGCGTGGTGTACACGTGATACTACAAACCCGATGGAAGAGATGGAAGAGAAGGCGGCGAGGCGGTGGGCTGCGGGGGCCGAGCGCAAGCGCCGCAAGCGGGCCGACAACCGTGCATTCGCACTTTCACATTCTCCCCCTCGGGGAAATGCGGGGGAATTTTTTCTACTACCCAAGTATTCTAGTTCACTATAGGCTGCCGAGGTCGTCGGCGTGCCGGTGGCGAGCGCGCAGCAGTGCCGGCATTTGCCGGTAAAGCACCATTATAGAGCTCTATTGCTGGGAGGTTGCATGCGTTCTAACAAAAGTTGTACTGGTGGAAATACAGGAAGAGCTACAGCCCTTCTTCAAAGGGTTCCAGTGGTGCCAAACGTAAGAGTAATATTATATGAACTCTTATACGGCCGAGAATCGAACGAACATCATGCGTAGGTAGCAACACGACGCTTTACAGATATGCTTCACAGACTGCGGTGGGCACTGTGCGGAGTTGGCTTACGATTACAACGACCCAAAAAAGAACTACAAAAGAAGAAAGATAAAATGCCTAAGTGCATATAAACGTGCTCTTACAAACAGCATCGCATTTTTTTGTTGAAGAACCTCGTGATGGATGTCGTGACGCACAAGTCTTTCTTTATCCATCGCGCGGCATATAAAGTGAAAAAAATGAAACAGGCAGGAAAGCGTGTTAAGTTGAAATTGGGTGCAACCCACTGGGCAGACAACAAGACCAAGCCACTCAATGGAAACCAAAAAGCACTCAAACATTTTATTCCGAAGAACAAGAGACAAGGAATAAACCCTGATTTTTAAAGCCTTACCTAATTTCAGCAAAGAGGCTCTTTCGAAAATGACTTATACACGTCATTTTTGTTGGTCGCTGTAGAGGCATAGTTCACAAGTACTAGCGGGCTGGTAAATTTCAGGCAGATCAGCTATGCGAGCTCCTTGTGGCGCAGCCGTTCACTGTGGGGGCAGGTGAGGAGGCCAGAATAAACAATGACACGTACAGCCACTTCCTGAAGTGGCCTCAATGGCTTCTTCAGCTTCGGCTCCTCTTTCAGGGCAGTTTCTACGAACAGGCTGGGATGTCCAAGACATAGATAAGCTTATAAGAAGGGTTCCGTGTTAATTCTAGAGTGGCTGTTCGGACAGTGGCTTCGTAGTCAGCGAACAGCAGCTGTCGCACATCACATGTTCCCTGATGACAAGGGCAACGTAGCCACCCACGTAAACTGTTGCTGAAAGCTGCAGCGTTGGCAAACTTCCAGGCACCCTGGCTACCTACATGTGCAGCTTCTAGTGGCAGCTCACCTGAGCCGTAGCAGGCCTCGGTCGCATTGAACAAAAGCCCCTTGCTGGACTCAGGCTGTTCATTGTGCGGCGCATCGCATCCTTTAGACGTTGCCGCAACCCCAATTTTCGATATATTCTCCCACCCAGGCATGGGCGAACGAACATCTAACTGGTGATTGGAACCCAGTGAAATCAGCAGAGTGCCGAACAGAGATTCTATTGGATCAATACTGAACTTCCTACATCTAATTGGTGATTGGAACCCAGTGAAATCATCAGAGTGCCGAACAGAGATTCTATGGGATCAATACTGAACTTCCTGGTGATGACAGGAATTCTTCCACATCCCTCCGGCGTCCGAAACGAAAGAACCATGTAATAAAGGGTGTAGGTACTCAACACTGCACGTGGAGGAGGAGCAACGTGCGATTCTGCAAGAAAAAATCACGCCATATCCACGGAATGAATGATGATAAGTGGGGCGAAGCTCGAGAGGGGGAGATCTTCGGTAACCGTAACTCTCCCGTGAAAGTTCGCCCATTACACCATTAAGAAAGACGTAAGACTGTGTGCGTACATTGTAAAAATCAACTTTTATTTTCGGAGTCAATGCTCCCAGGCCCAGACCTGGTGAAAGACCCCGCGCCATCGAGGACTACCCCGCACCTCTACCACAATTTGTCACGTAGGATGGGACACAACGGTAAAGAAAGAACTTTTATTTAGGGCGAACTTTTGCCCGAACAAGACGAGAGGAAACGAGCAAAGGTCCTTGCGTCTCGTTCGATCTCCGACAACGACTGCCTGCGTTCGTGGCGTGATCTCTTGCGTGATCTCCCCCTCGCAGTGCACGTGCGCTCGCGCCTCCGTTGGCGAACACAGACAAGCTCGCGCTCCCGGTGCCGAGTTTGCGCTGCCGGTTGCAGCCGGTTCTTGCGCGTGCAACGCGGCCCACTTTGCGACATCTCCGAAAGCATGCGGCGGTCACGTACCACGAGACACAAGGGATGGACAGACCCATGGCTTTAGGAGCTTCGCCCCTAAAAGAACTCGGTGCAGGAGCAGCACGCCAACCCGCAGGGAACAGCTAGTGCGGGAACAGATATCGGCGGCGGCAGCCCTACGTGACTAGCGCGGCCACTCGGCGGCCTGTGGCAGTCGGCGTGCGGACCGCCAATGGTCGCTGGTGGCGCACGTCGCAGGCACAGGAGACTATGGCCGAAGTGACAAGGCGCCGAAGCAATGGGGGGCGGGGCGAGTGCAATATACGTTACGCATTTATTACACGGTTCGTTATGAAATCAGTTACACGCCCAGCACGACACACCTGTTTATCTTTCTTTATCAGCTTTTTTCTTTCAAGACGCCACCCTATTGCGATACCTCTGAACGTGTTCATTTTAGCTACGTGTACTGATATACCTTTTCAATATTATTTCACTTACCCAAACATAGGCCGGAGTGTTAAAAGACTATTTACACAGGCATCTGCTAAGTTCTTTTCACACACTATTTGATCATACAAAATTGCGAAATTTATGGGAGGTGGCTGCCACCACACGACACCGCTCAAAACAAACTCATTTCAGTGACTGCTTTTCAGACATCGCGCTTCTTTTCCCTTCGACGCAAAACAATGGGGCTAGATCATTTTTTGCTTCCGTAACCAACGTAGCTAAGTAGTACTTACCAGCCTGCTTACGTCGCCAGGGTATCCAAACCCCTTTTGTGTCGGAGCTCCGGCAGTAACAGTGTGAACGCTGCGACTGGCGGCGTAGTGCGACAGTGTTTCATGGTTGCAGAAAACGCTTTGTAAACTGTCAGTGGTGAAGAGGGACACAGCACACACAGCACCTTCGTATCTTTTAACACTTCGCTGCACCTCGATGGCCGATAAGGGCTTCCAATTTCAGCGCCTTGGAAACCGCGCGAATGCTGCGGCTGACCGACGGCTGCGACATGGCGGAGTATCATCGCTACCGACAATCTGTTGAAAGCTGCCGGTAGCAAAGAACCTCAGCGCGCACATCACCTACGCTTCCGTCGACAGCCCCGTCGTACCTCGAGGCCTAACGTGCTCGTCGAGTGCGTCGCACAGCATCCGCGTCGTGTCCTTGTTGACACAGAAACGGCGCTTAAAGTCGCCGGGGGGGGGGGGGGGGGGGAAGGGGGGCTTAAAGACGGGTACCTAAATCCAGCAGCTCCAATAGTGCGAACACGGGTGGCATAACCGCAGCCATCTCAGAATCCGGTGTGGATTTCATCCCTCCTTCGGGGGATCCGTTTGGCTACGTGACGCCACCAAAATATACCTAAATTTAGCCGCGTGACGCAGGCCGGCTGAAATTTACCGCTCCGAGGCAATCGTGAGACCCCACCGGAAAACAACCCCGCCGGAAGGGCGGCGGATATTTTTCCGACGCGCGTCGGATGCCCAGCAGAATACGGCCCTAGAAAACGCTCGGCACGTGAGACAGAAAGCAGGCGGATCGCCGACCGCGATGAGTCACGTGAGATAGAAAGAAGCCAGGCCGCAGACAACCACGAAGCGGCAAGTAAAAAGGAAGACAAAGAAAACAATGGTTTGTTTGGACAGCTCCCTGAGGAGGAAGGCGCGTTCGAAGTGCCAGGCAGTAAACTGGCTGGGCGTGGCTCAACCGCAGGCCAGGCACTTGAAGATGAGCGCACTGATAACACGCCCGGCGAAGACAGCTTGCTGCTTCCTAGTAGCTCCGGGGACTCAGTTGATTTCAAGGTTCCCGAACCATTAATGATTGAGGCTGAGGTGCCCACCACTCCGTGTACGGGTTGGAATAGCATTCCTCCGGAAGGTTTTACTACGGGTTCATTAGAGATGCCTACGTGTACTGAGAGTAGCCTTATCTCTGAAATAACCAGAGAAAAGTCCTCAGAAATGGAGGCGCAACGCTCCGTGCCCGAGCTTGTTAATGATAATATTTCCTTTATTTTCCACCGTTGGCGATGGGGGAGGCAAGGACAAGAAGCTGTACAATCATCCACGGCCGCGCCAGAGCAGCGGCGCGCGCTGTGTTGATACCAATGCGTGTGCGCGCACGCCTCCGCTCCAGCCCGGTCGCGAATAAGCTTGACTTGCTCTCGCCCCCCAACATAAAATACAATGTAACATGTTCAATTTTTCAGCAGTGAACAGTGTACAATAAACACACCGACAAAAGAAAGGAGAAAAAATAAAATCCCGCTTATCCACCCCGTGAATGTGGTTGGAAAGCGAAGCTGTAAACGGCACCCATAACGATTACCCATGCGATGTCACTTAAATTCACTCACCTCGCTCTACAAATAGCAAAACCAGGGAGAAGCGAAATGCACTTAACCACACCATTTATTACTTCAAAGAGATATTCTTGTTAAAGGGACACTGAAGTGAATTTGTCAAGCTCCCGTTTTTGCTTGCACTGTGTAGACTGGCTCAAATTAGCACACTTTTCATCGTTTTTACGATTGACAAATCGGTAATTATTTTACAAAGCGCTAAAGAAAAAAAACTACCATGCGCGGTTTGCGGCGGCAGCACCAACTAAAGCTGTGACGTTAGGAGGAGCGGGCACCGTGATTGGACGATGCCCAAGGTGAGCAACCAAACAAGTTTCGGTTTCGGTTTCGGTTCTGTAAAACACAACTGGTGGCGTTGTTGGATGGGCATTCTCAATGACTCAGTAATCATCGTACCGCGCTTCTGCCATGTTGTCAGCTGTGAAAATGCATAAAGATAAGCCTCCTAGGACGGCTTCGAATCGTAGCATTCACTAGCCGAAACCTACGCAGTGCATGAACGCCCTCCGCGTACCCGTAGACGCCCAAATGTCATGCGCTTTTCCCCCATAATTGGAGCGTGCCTCCCTCATGCCTGTATCGTAAAAAGCGTGTTCGCACCAGGCCAAGGGTCTGTTCATTCTGGCCTGTGCCCACTGCCTGCAAGCAGTCGGTGCTTATGGCAACAGCACGCCAACGAGAACTCGCTTGTGCGCCATGCATGTGCCAGCCTGCGCGCGTTTTGTGAACTAATTCGTGTAGCCATGAACGTTGCGGCCCAAAAAAAGGTGAACTCAATATAGAAAACATTGGCCGGAAACAAAAAAGTTAACTTACAAAAAAAAAAGCACGCACCCGCGGGGATTCGAACTCCTGACTTGCAAAACATTTGCGGTGACATAGCCAGCGCCCCAGACTACTGAGCCACGGAGCGGGACGCGAAGGGCTTGCTAATATAGGGCATATATTGTACAACAAGTTTACACTTTCATTTACTTTTGGCATTTCAAGCAGCTTAGGTGACTATTTGTTGTACTGCGATCGTGCAGTAAGCGTCGCCCGAGTTTCCACAGTAGCTCACGTCTAGCAATTGCATTTCGTAGACGGAAAAGCGTTCGCAGATGCGTAGTCGTGCTGCTGACCGCTGTGCTTGTTCGCCCAGCGCAAAAAAGTGCTTCCCGCGCCCTAGTTTTACGCTGTACGGTAAAAATATCAGTTGATTTTATTTCCTTAGTACCTATATTGACTTCGCTGACTCTTCTCCCGCCTTCAAGAGGCCTTATATTTTCCTACTGACGTACCAGTCAGCGAAGCGTCGCATATGTGCGCTTGTGCAGCACTTGTGTGAAGCGAACTTGACTTGGAGCTAGATACAGTGTACAAACAAACCATGTAAAGAAAGGCACATTCTTCCATTCACAAACGTGTCCTGGCTTCGTTTCAACTAAGCGAACGAATTGCGACCAAGCACTTTTTTTTAACCTCCTTGATTGCGACGACCTGCCGGCGGCCGGCGGACGAAACGCTGGGCCTACTGACTCTGTCGGCCGGGGAGCCGTGCAGTAGCGCAGCCGTGGCGCAGCCAATTGCCAGCTCATCCCCTCCTGACGTCACACGAAAACGCCACAGAAAATGGGCGAGCGTAAAGAGAGGAGGACAGCATTTTCGAATTAGTTTTTCTACTGAATAAAATCGCGTAAACGCGCCTAGAGTGGTCGAAACATGGCCTGGGGACTCCGGACTACAATTTGCGCTAGTAATCCCGCAATGTTTACATATCACTTCAGTGTCCCTTTAAGGTTAAATCATTGCATGAATTGTGAACGGTGTTTGGTTGAGTTGTATTGGTGTAGCACAGGACTGGAAATTTTTTTTTATAAAATAAAGTAAGCTCCAACCCGGTGTTACACGATCTGTCTTCTCGGTCTCTGCGCCGCGGACGGAGGCGACGAGATTTGCGGCAGAGTAGGAGAAGGAGGAAGAAATACTTCTGTTCAGATTTCTGAACGGCCCAGAGTGCCGCCCTGTGATTCCTTCTTCTGTGATTCCTTCTTCTGTGGGGCCCATATGCAGTCCGCGCGGCCTGTGTTCTGTCGACCCGCTGAAGCTGGGTAGGTAGAGAGGGCCTGGACAGTAGCATCTCCCTTTGCTCTTGTTGGGTAGTTGACGGAAAGAGAGAAGGGTGCTCAGGGCTAAACTCGCACACCCCGATTACGGGAAGGAGTGTTCCTACTTCTGCGCAAAATTTACATTCAGCGTCGTAGCGATTCGGATACATTAAGTGAAGACGCGTAGGCTGTGGGAAGGAGCAAATATTGTATGAGCCGTAGGGTAGTTTGTTCTTTCCTGGAAAGGTCCGGGTAAGGCGAAGGTACAGTCTTTCTCAGAAGGCGATAATGCTGGGTTATCTCCCTGAACGTGACAAGCGGGTGACTGTCCTCGTGCAGCTCCATACCACGGGAGGTAAAAGCTCAGGCTTGTTGGGTGGGCGTATTTATTGCCCCCCAATAAAGCGTGAGGGGTTGTCCAGATGAGCTGAATGAAACCGTTTGGGGAGTGGTTTTTTGCACGCGCAATGCAGGTCAGGACACCCAACCGTACTGGTAATTCCAGTAGGCTTGCTGGGAATCGATGACTACCCTCCGAACCCCTGGTTGAGCGGGAGCCAAGGTGATGGCTCCCTATTCTGCTGCCGTCATTTCTTGGGTCCTAAGCGAGGTACACGCAAGGAGGTTGGTTCTTGAGGTAGCCACGATGATGGCGTATTGCTGCCCTCGATGTTTGGAGGCGCATGTGTAGATAACTGCGTGATCTCCACCGAGGGTGGTGTTTACCGCTTGAGCCCGTGCTTTTCGGTGACCCTCGTTATGTGAGGGGTTCATATTTCTAAGCAATGGGAGAATCTTTAGTTTTAGTCGCCAACAGTCTGGGAGTGCGTCAAGCGGAGTGACATTCTGTGCTGCCCAGCTAATCTGGTGAAGCACGCGGTTGCCCATCGCTGTTCTGAGTCGGACCTTCTGGTTAGAAACATGGCCTTCTATCAGCTCTTCCACCGTGTTGTGTAGCCCCTTGCTAAGCAGCCTCTGTGTGAACGCACTCTTCAGAAGACCAATGGCCTGCTCGACCGCCTTTCTAAGCATTAAATAAAGCATCTCTATGTCTTCCTTGTCGGGAAGAAGACAGGAGGTTGACGTAAGTAACTCTCGACAGGACAAAAGCTTCAATTAATCGAAAGGCACCAGATTCCTTTAGGCCTCGCTTCTTGGTGGCAACTCGCCTGATCATGTGTATGATTTGATTAATGCTGTTTTTGAGGCGCTGCAAGGAGACGTCACTCTTAGTGTTAGCCTTGAGATGTAGGCCCAGGATCTTGATGCTGGTGGTTGGAGTGATGGCCTGGCCATCAAGGAGTATTTGAATGTATTCCTTGGTTTGGCGTGAGGGCAGACGACAAGGAGCTGTGATTGTTTACGTGAACACTGGAGGCCACAGGCTTTAGCACATTAGCTTACTAGAAGTGAGATGCCATGCATTGGTGTGAGCTTCCTTTAATTTTTGTAACTCTTAGCACATGAGCAAGGTGCGCAGAGGGCCGCTAGACGGGCGTGAGAGGTCGCGTGACGCTTTCACGTGGAATTCAGCGAGAACGCAGGGGGTAAACCGGTAGATGTGCTTGGTGAGTACACCACCTGTCTTCCCAGTGTTCGCGTGGGCCCGGTTCCTTTTTCTTCGCGATACAAGCGATCCTTTTTTGCGAAAAGTTTGCCAGGTGCGGCTATCTCAAGCACTGCCGGAATTTGTCGTATCCAGTTTGTACATACAGGGAAGGATTTCAGGATATTTTAAAGAAGTTGTCATGTCACTCAGGTTTCTGTCAACTCGTTTTTTGATGGAATATTTGAGTACAGTGCCACGTAGAAAATTATATAAAGATGTTTGCGACAGTCTGTTCCCGATACCAAGATATAGAGAACTGTACAAAGATGGCCCAGGGCAGGATGTACTGAAAAGAGTTAAGCGTATGGCTGTAAAACCGGGGGTGAAGTCCTTTTTTTTTCAAACTTCGTTCGGGGACACTTAATGTGCAAACATGGTTAAAAGAAAAGGGGTTAGATAGACCGTGGTGTACTGACTGTACAATTTGTAAACAACCGAATAACATAGATGACGTTTTTATAAACTGCTGGATGGCGGTTCACTTTTGGGATGTTATGCAGCAAACTTTACACAAAGACTTCCCACTTACCCCGCATGGTATACGGTATTTACCCACAGAGAATAACGAAGGAGTCCCCTACGATTTAATAATGCTCCTGGGCCTTCACAGCATATGGAGGGCGCGCATGGCGTGGCTCCATAGCGACGTGGATGCCCGACCGGCCCGGCAGTTTCTGCGGAAGAGTGTCACGCAGTTCGTTGAGGGGCTGAGAGTCCAGCAGCCAGTACCAGATTGGCTGGATTTTTTGGAGCCGTTAATTTCTCTAAAGTGATGAATAAAAATGACAAAGCCTAGCCGGAAGCACGGCTGGTATGTTAATGTCGGTGTTTGTTGTACCAAATGCAGTGTGGTTATTTTTGTGTTGTAAGTGTGTGTTGATGACTGGTAATAAAAAAAAGTAGCTAAATGGGTAAGACAACGGGCTCTCGCTTGGTTAGTCTATTAGTTCCAGGTTCGATTCCCGGCAGTGCCAGTAAATTCTTTTATTTATTCGCTGGAGTTTTCTGGTGACACCAACGATCGCGAAATAATCCTTGGGGGGTAGAGGTAAAAAGCACCGCTTTAAAAAAGGTAAAACAAACAATCAGCAGTCTTTGCAATAAAATAAAGCGCGCAACAATCCCGGTTGCACGCGTTTTTTTACATAATACGAAATAAAAGAGCAGTTGTGAAGAGAAAGAAGAATATATACTGTTACAACAGGTAAACAAAGGAAAATACATGAAATAAAATCGGTAACAATCACTTGGTTTGTAGGTTATAGAAGGCACGCAATTCCTTGACCGTTGACCTTCGATAACAATGGTGTTTGTATGGCAAAAATGTAGCACTTCTGGAAGTTTGCCTTTCAACATTTGGGTTCCATACTTTGTTCTGTAGACGTCAATTTTCCAGATTTCATTTGTTCGTGTGAGATATGGTTAAATGTTTACCACGAGAGAGGACAACTGTGCGAGAAAGGTTCTTTGTGTTTTAAGTTCTTTTTTACAAATTAAGGCTAAGCGATAGGAATACAAGTAATATATTTTCATTATGTTATGTTTAAGAAAGAGCTCGGCGGACGGATGGTCAAAAGAGACATTAGAGATATTTCTCAAAATCTTGTTTTGCAGGGCATGTATTGTTTGTAGATTTGCGATTGTAGTATTACCCCACACAAGATGACAATAGTTAATATGCGAGTAAAACCACGAATTATACAGAATTTTTTTAACTTCAGTTGGCAGTATGCACTTGTAAATGTAAGTTAATCCGACTATTCGCGATAATTTTGATTTTATGTGGTTGATATGCTCGTCCCAAGTCATTTTTACCTAGAAGATAACCCCAACAATTTTATAAGCAGTAACTATCTCTATCGCTGCATTGTTGCACTTTATACTATCGAAAGTAGATACATTTTTGTTTTTTGGCCGAAGAAGAATAGCTTTAGTCTTATTTGTGTTTACTTTAAGACCATAGTACTCGGTCCATTTGCTTAGTTCAGCAAGGGAGTTGTTTGCTCATGTAGCGAGACAAACAGGAGTTGTATCAGAAAATAGTAATGTGGGGTCGTCGGCATATATAATAAATTTTGTCGTTTTGTCGATGTTAACAATGCCAATAATGTATAAGTTCAAGAGTAACGGGCCAAGAATACTTCCTTGGAGTACGCCAGATAATAAATGTTTAACTGCTGATGAATAGCCATTAAGGCTTACGTATTGACGTCGGATTCCAAGGTAAGATTTTAGCAACGTTAAACCAGTACCGCCGAAACCGTACAATTCTAATTTCTTCAATAGTAGCGCGTGATTTAAGTAGTCAAATGCTTTTGTATAATTAATATATATTACTAGAGCCACCTGCTGGTCTTCAAATGATTTTAGAATGAATTCCTTGTGTTCTAGTAGAGATAACTCTGTACAGCAGTTTTTCCGAAAGTCAAACTGTTCGGAGCTCAGTAGGCTATATATATCGCAAAAATCTTCCATTCTGGAAATAATTACTTTCTCAAGGCCCTTTGCAAAGACAGGTCATATTGATACTGCTCTGTAATTTCCCATATCATTTTTACTTCCTTTTTTATGTACGACTGCTTCTTTAGCAATTTGCATTCGTTTGGGAAACACGCCCTCTGATAGGCATAAGTTAAATGTATGGGTTACAAATGGGGTTATTATTTCTATAACGTATTTAATGGGTCAGGCAGTTACCCCACCCGCATCGCGGCTAGCACTCTTTCTCAACCTTTGAAAGATAGCGGCCACTTCTGCGTCAGATACAGGATTTAGAAAAAGGGAGTCTCTGCTTATATGTTCGACAACTCTGAGCGCTCTACCATCGAATTCATCTGTGGTTATATTCACAAAATGATTGTAAATGCATTAGCTAAGTGTTTTCCTGTCGGTTCTTCATTGCTCAAAGTAGTTGTATCAATGGCATTTGTGTGGTCAGTACGATTGAGTTTTATTTAGCATTTTCCCCGTTAAATCTGTTCTTTTTGCACATGCGGAAAACAGTTCATAAAAATAGTTATTTTTTGCCGATCTACTCTCTTTTGTTAATTTGATCCGGAACAATTTGAAACCTTTTAATGACTCGGAATTCCCGTTTTTAAAAACTTTACTATACAAGTTATCCCTTGCTTTGATCTTACTGAGTAATTCGGGACTACTCCAAGGCTTGCGGATTTTCTTATTTGAGCGAAGTCGCTTATATAGAACGGAGTCATTACATAAGTTCAAAAAACTGTCTAAAAATAAATTGTAAGCGCTCTCTGCATCCATTTGTTGCAATATCGTGCTTCCATCAAAGCTTTCTAATTTTTGTCTAAACTTGTTAAGATTATTTGGCGTCATCTCCTGAAAAAATACTGGTGGTGCTTTCGTGTAATTCAACATTTGTTTCTGTATGCATAGGTAAATCGCACTGCGATCACTAATATCCGTACATACCACACCTGCCTTCAGAGGAGAAGTGTGCATGTTCGTGATAAAGAAGTCTAACAAAGTAGTGGATGTAAGGGTGATCCTAGTTGGACATGTTATGACATTGGTTCAACCGTATGAGAGGATTAACTGTTCAAATTCGATCTTCGTACTAATGTTCGTTAACATGTTTATGTTAAAGTCTCCGCCTAAAATAATGTTGTATTTATTTTCACCTCCAAGGGTTACGAGTATCAAGGAAAGCAAAGAAATTCTTAACATTCCCATTTGGTGGACGGTATACAACCGCTAATATGCTTTCTTTTGCGTACAAAGACAAACTCTCGAAGTCAACGTTAACGCAAGAGTAGTCCGATATAACATCACACGTGGCACCTTTTTTAATCATGAGGCATACACCCCCTCCGCGACCGGTACTTCGATTCAGAAGAAAATTATTGTAATTCGAAAGACGCAAAACAGTAGCATCTCCGACGTACCATGTTTCTGTTAACATAATCACGTCGAACACATCGTCGAACTGATCAAAAAGTACTTCAAGTTGCGGAATCTTATTTCCGGCGGATTGTGTGTTTAAGTGAAGCAGGTTTAACGATTGTGCGCAGTCGCTACCGCAGACCGTGATAAACTCGGAATGCATTGTGAAGTCCCCCATCATCTCGATAAAGAGGAACTATCGTGGAAGGGGTAAGCGCGAAGCCGCCTTTACCCAACGTTATCTAATTCACTTTTGTTGCGCACCCTGATCGCCTTCCCTCTATCTTTCTTCCTCAGATACACTTTTCCGTTCGTGTGCCAGGCGTATTTGTACCCATGATGTTTAGCCCAAACTTTCGTTGTTGCTAATATCAGCCTGTTTTTCTATGTCAAGTTTTCCTAAATGTGGCATGAGTCATCAGCTTCCCTCAGTTCGCTCTTTTTTTCCAAGAAGGAGTTCCTTGTGGTTTGCTTCACGAATCGTACGATTATGCTTGGCACTTTATCTTTAGCAGACAGTAACCGGTGCACTGCTACAACATCACTGTCGGCAAGCTGGGGCAGGTGTAATTTCTCCGCTACGGCATTGATCTTACTCAAGAGGTCCTCATTTGCTGTTGGAGGAAGCCCATGAAACTCAAGGTTAAGTTTTCTACTGTGCAGCTCGAGCTCGTGAAGTTCCTGAGCAATTTCGTCCGTTCTGTACGTTTTCTCCCGTTCTTCAATTGTCTCAACGCGGTGCTTCAACTGTTGGACCTTTTTGTCCTGTCTACAAATGTGAGCAAGAATTTCGTCATACTTGCTAGACATCATATCAACGGACTTCTCAATGTTTTCCACAGTGGTTTTAGGCGTCATGAGGCCTTCAAGCTTTTCGTTGACGGCTAGCATAAAGCTCGCAACATTTGCATCTTGCTTCTTTGGTTTTTTGCCCTGACTGCCTTTTGACTTCTTTCCCTTGCATGTTTGGCATTGCCATGACTTTCGCCATGCCTTGCCTTTAGACTTGTACGTACTTTCAGCAACGTCGGAGCATTTCCCAAAGTGATAGTTACGGTTCCATCCCGCACACAGCAAACGTTCACCATCTTCACATTGGGCCTCACCACATGGGCACTCTTCACATTCATCACTACACATGATAAAGTATGGCAAGATAAGGTATTCGATGAGACTAGGCAGTAACTAATCAAAAAACAAAGAGGTGAAGAGTACTCAACGAACTGCAGAGGCACCAGACAAGCTGGGACCGTACACTGACAAACAGTGGACTCATGAGAAGTGAGCAAGGGTTATGGAACAAGAGGACCACGGCGGAGAAGATGAAGCAGTTTTTTGAGAATAAACTGCTTCATCTTGTGTCAGGGCACCACCGGAGAGATGATGCACCAAAACCTCCCAAAAAAATGAAAGAAAATGACAAGGGGACGAACATTTGACGTGCACGCCAGGAGATCACCAATTAGAGAACGCCCGCGCCTAAACACCGAGGCATTAGGGGCAAATATGGCAGCGCACTGGTCATCCGATCGGAGAACGCCGCGCAGGAGACCAGTGGCGTGACGGCCATATATGGACATGGAAAAGGCAAGAAGCCAATGGGAGTGCGCCACGACAGAGCCCAGAGGAGATAAAAGTGGGGCGCACAAAGAGAAGAGGGGGCGGCTAGAAACCGGGAAGCAAGGAAGGAGGAGGCAAGAAACCAGGAGGCGGCAGGAGCCCGTGAGCTTCACTGAAAGAGCCAGGGGGACGTGGCCAGGCCATCTACCACGCCATCCGAGCCTGGGCGGGAGGGGGCAACTTATCATTGGCACCGTCATCCTAGGTGCACCACGAACCTGTGTCTTCGTGGCTCCAGCGACATGGGTTGGGCACCAGCGGCCAACGTCCACGCTCCGTCGAGGTTCGTCTCGACGGCCCCGAAAGGCTGCGTTCTTGCCGAGCCTACCTGGGACCTCCAGTGGGAGCGGCTGCCAGGGGGTAGCCACTGAAGAAGCACGCTGCCCAATGGATGACCTCGCGCGTCGAACGCCGGCATCAAAGACCTCCAGCGGGAGTGGCTAACGCAGAGAAAAAGTCAGGACGCGCGGAGCCCGCGCTCTCCAAGGAGTGACCGCGCGCATCGAACGCCGGCACAGAAGTGAGATGAGGACGGCTACCACCGAGTCGCGGCCACGCAAGGGTGTGACACGTTAGCGCCGACGACCGGGATAGGCCAGTCCAATAGGGACGCGGTCGTAAAGGACACAGCTAGGTAGTTGTGCTACGAGTGAAATTAACTAGAACTGGATTTAAAGAGTGTATTTGAACAAATGGTGTAGGAAGTCATTCATGAGACTTCCGTGTGCTTCTGCAAGAGTGTGTGGTCAGCTTGGCACTTCACATATGAGACTTCGTGCAGTATGCAGCACTTCCAAATAGAAAACGCATTAATCTTGAAACCAGGTCCAAGTACCAAGTAAGAGAAAACAGTGCTGAGTAGCTAGCAAGACATGTATTGGAAGTGTAAATGCCCACAACACGTAGGCAACCTTGGAAAGGGGGCTGGCCAAACTCTAAAATGTAAATGTATAAAAATGCAAATTTCAAGCATACAGGTGCATCTCAACAATATAGTAACTACACAAGTCATGTATATAACAAACTAATGCTTGTGTCAAAGACACAAAAATAATGTAGAACAGACATCTATATACGTCTCGCACGTGTACTACTACACTATCCATAAGAAGTACCACTAAGGTAACGTCCCGTAAACAGCATATAAAAGTACCATGATATGTCTAGTCTACATTATGCTTCCTGTGATTTGGATAGGTTTGTTGCAGTTGTAGCAACGTTGAGTATGCGTAATTTCGACCCCAACGGTACGTCTCCTGGACATCTGCAATGTCGATTGCTGACGTCTCTAGGATATCTGCAAGACGTAACGTGGTTTGCTGGGTGCTGCTAGTAGTTTGTTCTTCTACGCTGGTTAGAGCGGACCAGGCAACAATGAACTTATGGTTACAACAGACCATTTCTGGTGGTTTATCTGGTCCCCGAATATTTTAAATGGAGTCCACTCCGCTCATAACGGAACCGGCTAGAGTGGACTGTCGGCTACAGCAGACTAAACTTTAGGCGAAAATTGTTTCCACTGAATGTTTATAGCGGACTTACGCGGGGCCGGCACCCGATATGCGTTTGCTTCGTTTAGTTTGGAAAGAGAACTGCTATGTCTGGCAACATTGCTAGCAACCGGGTCGATGGTGCAGCCAAGACAATTTGCCAGAGGCTTTTTTTTGTGCGACCAGTGGCATAGAGTGCACTGAGCGGCAGAGCAGCTTATTTCACTGTCGGATAAGTTAAGCGTAATTAACACTGTCGAAGATGGGCAAAAACAGTCTGACATCGCCAGAAGTACAGGCCTGTCTAAGCAGACGGTTTGCTTTACCGTCAAGAACAATGCCTCTGCCGAGAAATGCGACTCCGGTAAAATTGAAAACAGCGGAATGGAATACGCATAGTGGTGCACCCGAAGGCGAATCTGCCCTCGTCAGTTTCGTTATGTAATAAAGAAAGCCGGGTTCAGTGGAGTTCGCCTTTATTTTTCCCACATGTGCATCGTTCCCGTTCCGTTGGGTGAAAAAGATAAGAAATGGTTCCCATCAATTGTGTGCCGGTGACCATGCGCAGTTCCGCTAGTCTAACTTTCGGTTTCACAGCTGTCCGCCATCAGGTTATTTCATAACAGCTGTTTCAATGACCAGACTAAAATCGTTAATAATGTGGAAGCTGCCTTGGGAGAACGTCAGGCAGCGATCCGATTTGTTTGACGAACGGTTTCGGGAAAACCTGCCTCGTCGTGAAGGGATTCAAAAGTCCCTAGCTAATTTTGATGGCTACGACTGACGTTTTATAGCCGTTAATAATTGCGCCTAGTTATCATCTTGCCTTTTTTGCTCAGCTTATCATGCGTCTTTACACGCTTGACTGCATGCGCTAGGCCTTTTACAAGTGCTGGGAGGCTAAGCTTTGGAAGCGTGTTTGCGCGATTCTCAACCCGTGGCGCGAACACTGTGCAGACATGCTGCAGAAGTGTAGAAAGAACAAGGTGTAGGTACTATGTATGTGCAATATCGGTCAAAGTCCCACTTTGGTATCGGTCAAAGTATCGGTCAAAGCACCCACTTGCTCTCCGTTTGTCCTGACTAGCGGAGGACTGCCTACGTGTAGCGTGCTCCGCTAGTTAGGACAAACGGAGACATAGAGGAACATTCCTGGAATGGTGCAAAACATCGGACCAGCTGGCCAATTTGATGTGGAACTTGGTGCTGCCTACACTCCCGACCGTGAAGAAAAACCGGCCGGGCGAAGCAGGTGTTCTGTTCCTGGGGGAGTGTTCCCTTCCTGCTGAGCACAGGCGAACCCGTGTCTTTGGACCCAAGTTTGCTTCAGAGCCGACCCTGACCCCACCGGAGAAATTGGCACTTGCAAGGTCAGTCACGCGCCGCGCTTCCGAGGAGGACCATCCACGTTTCACCACAGAGTGCGTCGATACTACTAGACGACAGTAGGCTCTTGTTCAAAGCCTAGAAAGGTGAAGTCTATTGTGGACTATGCTGTTAGTAATGGCCTTCGAATACTGACCTCGGATAAGGAAGGGTTCTTTGTTGTAGCCCCAGAGGCGACCTTCCAGGAAAAGCCATGCGGGGCTCTAGACAAAAACTTCAGAGAAACGGATCTAAACGCGCCAAAGGTGAAGGAAACCGCCATTGCCCTGTTTTAGAAGCATAATCGGGATAAGTTAGTGTCAAGTGTTAAGAATGCGAAGGCCTTCCATCTGGATGTGTTCTTTGCGGCAAAAAACATAAACCGGAAATACCGTTTTGGGCGATAGTAACAGAAAGATACACGTGGCAGAGTGCGGTTTCCTGTTACCTGCAAAACCACTTGCAAAAGGTATGCGTGAGTGATCCATTTGTTCTGCGCAATTCTGATGAGCTTGTCGAGTGGCTTGCCAATTGTAACCCTGGTTCGTGCAATGTTTTCAGTGTTGATGTACGGGACTTGTACTATAATGTTCCACATGATGAATTGGTGAAAAGTGTTAAACTTTCGATCACAGAAGACAATGATGAGTTCAAATTTTGTAATCGTGCTGGTATTTCTGTAAGTAGTTTTCTGGAGATTTTATCGTTTTACCTGAACTCTACGTTTGTGGACTGGAAAGGAAGGTTGTTCCTTCAACGCTCTGGCGCGTGTATCGGCTCGAAAGTTGCACCTGTACTGAGCAATAATTTCTTAGGAAGAGTAGACAAATATATCCAAGGTAACGTCAGCAGTGTAGTTACGGACGTGTTCCGATATGTAGATGATTTT
Source organism: Haemaphysalis longicornis (assembly GCF_048455015.1). NCBI lineage: Eukaryota > Metazoa > Arthropoda > Arachnida > Ixodida > Ixodidae > Haemaphysalis > Haemaphysalis longicornis. The sequence goes on from NW_027526325.1 coordinate 3,577,255, forward strand.
CTTGCTTTCGTTCAGCCCTGCTATATGAGTAAAACTGTTGGGGATATCGTTCGGGTGTTCACAAATTGTGGTCTCAGATAAGAGTTTACGCATAAGGTACCCCGGGATAATAAGCTGCAGTTGCTTGACATCCAGTTAGAAGTCAAACCTGACTACGTGTGTTGGATGTATAGCCCTCGCCCTGAGAAGCCGCTCCTGAACTTTAATTCAAGACACTCAAAAGTGATCAAGAACGGCCTTGCCTTCTCTTGTTTGCGGTTGGCACTCTTTAGGTCTTGCATTGAAGCGATTGGCACCAGTTTTTCCAAACAGTTACAAAGGTTAAAAGATGCCAGGTTTCCAAGAGACGGCACTCGTCTCATGGTTCAGAAGCTTATAAAACGGGTAAAGATGGGCACATGCGGAATGCGTGACGATATAGCACCGGCGGAGAAGAAAGTTCCTGCCGTACTCCCATATATTCACAGATTGTCCTACGGTTTGAAAAATATTGCGGGTCGCTTCAGTGTGCGGGTTCTGTTTTCGGTACCTAATAAACTTAGCAAAATTTGTGGATCTGTTGACAGAAAGCCTAAAGGCATGTCACGCGGCACCGGAAAGGGTTGCGGGGTGAAGCATGTGTCTCCTTTTGTTGCATGCAAAAAGTGTGCTGCCTACCTTATACGATTTTCTTGTGGATATGTCTATATTGGTCAGACAAGTCGATGTATCGATCTCTTGACGAAACAGCGTAAAAATATTGCAGAAGGATCAACATTTGGGCGAGTTGGTACTGGTTATGTATCATCTTGAGTGCATAACCAGTACCAATTGATCAATGTCACGTTGCTGGAACACAAAAGGTCTTTAGTAGGAGACACCTACTCGCATGTGGCTCAACACGTATCCATGTGCAAGTGCGAGCCTGCGTTCTAGAAAACGGTTATATTATCTGAGCAAAGGGATAAGTTAACACGCGAGATTATTGAGGCATATAATATAAGAAAAAAGGGGGTGTCGTGCTTTAGTGTGCCGTCGATTCATTTACACGAGAGTGAGTTTAAATTTTAAAATCGCTCTGTAACGTAAATATAACACGCGCCTTCATCCCCACAGTCTGTTTCATGCCTCTCATGTTTTGGAAATGATACGCTGGATTGTGACGTATGTATGATGTCTGGTCACATGGGTTTAGGTCGTAGTATTTAGGTGTGTCCTAATAAAAATCAGTTGTGAGTAAGCGCTGTGGTTAGTCGTTACTTTCCTTAGTGTCCGTGTTTAAGTGTGGTACCTTCAAGATGTCCCGTACTGCTTGTTTACTTCCACTGCTCAGAGTGTTGCAGGGTCCCGTAAGAGCAAGATGAATTGCCCCTTAGCAGTGTAAATATGTGTAGGGGCTCGAACTGCCTTTCTTAATTTGGTGATAGTGTGAGCTGTGCAGAGTAGCAACTTGTCCTTTTTTTCTTTTTGTTCACTGCTGCAGGCGCTCCTGAGCATGGCAGCTGTGGTTTCCATTGGAGCAAAGCAGCTGTACCCTGTCTATGACCACACTAACGGTCGCATCAAATGGAAGCAGCATCACTGTGGGAACAGCAATTCAGGAAATAAATGTGCACCACAATTTGTGGTCAACAGTCTATGTCAGTTGCTGAATTTTGTTGTTTCCCTAAAAGCACGAATGATTATTGTTACAAGGATTTAAAGTCTGCACTTCGCTGTAGAAACAGCTCTGGTATACCCATTCTGAGGCTGGATGAAAGCTGCAGCACCGCAAATAATATGCATGATGCAGTGCAACGGCCGGACGAGTAAGTTGCACTGCTAAAGTTCAACCATGGCTGAGTGGCTCTGGTTCAACAGGTGGCCCCCTGGCAAGGATCAATAGCCGTCGTCTGTAACAGTTGAACGGCCCCGAGTTGTTAGAGGTTGCACGGCCGCCGGCCAACAAAAAAACGGCAAGACAATGAAAAAGTCTGGCGGCCGAAGGGCGGTTGTGGGCCCCTTGGCGAAGCTTTGGTGAAAGGTGAGCAGCTGTTCAGCATACACCGGGGAACTTTCAGCACACGGCCAAGACCCACTTTTGAGTAGAGGCTTTACACTCTGATGGCGGAATGGCCGAGCAGAAATTACCTGACCAGAGATGGACAGCTCATTCTTAGCCGTACATGCTTGTGCTGCTTGGTATATGCGACAATATACTCGCTAAACCCAGGTTTCCATTTTGCCACCACTGCGCCGATGCGACCTCCGCTGGCGTCAGTGTGGATCTCCGTGGGAGCGCCTAGATCGAAGTGCCGAAGGATAGATGGTGAAGTGAGGAGGCGTCGCAAGGTCATAAATGCGTTATCGCACGCTAGCGGCCAGGCCTATACATCCCCGGCGTCGTCAGCGAGAAGCCATATAAGCGGGAATATGATGGACGCGAAGTTCCGTACAAACCAGCGGAAGTAAGAGCAAAGGCCGATGAAACTGCGTAAAGCCTTTATAGTTGTCGGCTTCGGGAACTCGGCCACAGCAGGAAACTTGCTCTTGTCCGGAAGTATTCCATCCTCAGACACGACGTGAACCAATATGGTGAGCTGACGAACTGCAAAGTGGCATTTTTTAAGGTTGAGACGTAGCTGGGCGCTGGCAATACAGGTCAGTACTTGCTCGGGACATGCAAGGTGCATTCATGAGAAAGCACAACGGTATCGTCTAGATACCACAGACATGTCTTCCACATCAAACCTCTTAACACACCGCACATCATTCACTCGAAAGTGGCAGGGGCATTACAGAGCCCGAACGGCAGGACATCGAATTCAGAGGCCATTCGGGCTGATGAATTCCGTTTTCGAGCGATCAGCATCCGCTACAGGCATCTACCAGTATCCAGAGCGTAACACCAGGGATGAAAAGAATTCAGCTCCTTGTAGGCAATCGAGGGCGTCATCAATGCGTGGTAGAGGATAGACGTCCTTGCGCGTAATGGTGTTTAGGCGCCGATAGCCCAGACAAAATCTAATCGTGCCGTTCTTTACGAGAAAAAAGGGGGAGGCCCATGGGCTGCTCGATTGGCGAATGCTGTCCCGTTGGAGCGTTTCACGTACTTGCTAACCGATCACGTTGTGGAGAAAGGAACGACGCGCGAAGACCCCTCCCGATACTCCCTTTAATCGAACACACTTAGGATGATGATAGTGGGGCACGAGAGAAGGATATACACTTATTTCACAAGATCCTCCCCTGCGCGACAATGAGTATGGTTTGTGTCCAAGAAATTGTTCAGTCCACTGAGAGCTAATTTAATGTCCGAGTGTGCCAATTAGAGTTCAACACATCTCGGCTTCCACCTCCATCGATGGAAACAATGCCTTGGCTTACGTAGACCTGTGAACCAAGCTACTGCAGCCCCTTGATAAGGTCTTTTGCTTGTCTGGGTTGCAGGTATTTGTTTCTGTTTTCACAGTTTTTTTTCCTTGTAGCAGCCGGGTGCACGTGAGTCGTACTCTCGTTGCGGCTCTTTTCAGAACCCATGGTTCGGTTTCTAGTGTTGGCTGCTGTTGGAGTTCTGCGCTTTGAGTTTTGTTTCCCTGTGCGTCGTCTTGCAAGAAGGTGAAGATTCTTTCTTGGGTTTCGCAACACCATCTGGCACGGGTGATTCCTTTTGAAGCGTGGTAAGTTATGCGCAGAGCCACCTTTGAGGCTCTCCGTCCTTAAACGCTTCTTCTGTGCGGTTCTCTGTTTCTTTCGCGTGTACTGCTTCTCCAGCACCTTACGTTTGAACATTGGTGGACAAAGCTGGTCAGGCCATGACAGATGTATGCTTTTGTCTTCGGCAGAGTAATCATCGTCTCTATTATTGGTCAAGTAAAGCGCTGTTTCCCCTTTAAGAGAAGGCTGCTCCTGGATTATTTTTGTCAGGTCATCCGAGTCAATGTCATTCGGGGTTTCTATTGTTTGAGATTGCCCATTTCAGGCAGAAATTATTGCATTTTGCGCAAGGAATCTATTAAGGGTGGCCACTTCTTTGTACTGAGTTTGGTCGGGAGTGTGATTTCCCTTTGATGATTTGTCACTATTCAATTATATGGTCCAATTATCTCGGTTTTAAATGCGAATGCATTTCTTAGTCGGGGGTTGTCGTGCTCCGTCGGCGTGCGCCTGCATTCCTCCAGCGCGAACGCACGTGAGCGCGCGCCTCGTAGTTCTGCCTTCGTCGTCGTCGTCGTCGTAAATGCGAATGCATTTCTTAGTCGGGGATTGTCGTGCTCTGTCGGCGTGCGCACGCAGGTGTTATCTCTCCCCTAGCAACAGCTGTGGCGCGCCTAGCAATCGGATGAGGTGGTAGCTCGGGCGGGAGTAGCGGAGGGCAAGGGGAGACGAGGAGCAAGCTCGGGCGTGTGAGGGCGCTCGTATCGCGGAGCTCGGGCGGAGTAGCGGAGAGTGAGTGGAGAGGAGGAGCGCGCTTGGGCGTGTGAGGGCGCTCGCATCGCGGAGCTCGGCGGGAGAGAGAGCTCGCGCGCGGGGCGGGCGTGTTGCGCGGGTATCCCTCTCCGCTCGCTGCGCTCAGAAAATGTATATAAATGCAGTGCAGCGCACGCCTCTCTCCATTACTGCTTGCCGCAGCGCACTCATCGGTACACCCAATGCATTCGCATTTCCGCACGATCCCCTTCGGAGAGGTGGGGGGAGTTTTTTTTCCTATGTTCTGCTTTCCTTCCTTCCTTAGGCTATCTCGAGCTTTTTTTTTGTTTCAAACATTTTAAGTTCAAGATTGGCTTTTGCCACACAAACCAGGTAGTCAATCATTGAATGCGCCTTCAAACTCGGCCTCCAGATCATCAATGTCTAGAGAACCTTCCACTTCTCGGTTAATCTTGCGTACTTCGTCATGAGGTTCGGTGAATTTATTAGGAAGATTAGTCAACTAACTTATTGCTGGCCGTGTTGTCGGGAGAAGGTCTTCAATGTAGCCGATGAGTGCCGTGATGTCTTGTCGGACGATGCGCCGCCTTTCGAGAAGGGCCTCCATGGTCCGGTCCAGCGTAGTGTAGATTGTAAGAGCTGGCGACCGGACTCCGAAGGCAAATTCGGCGTCGTCTCCGCGTCGGTATTGTCCACTCTCACGGACATCTCGTGGTGTGTCGGGCAGATATCTCTTGCGGCTGGGTTTGTTCTGTCTTCTTCTTCTTAGGCTGCCCCGCGGTTCTCCGAGTCGGCTGCTTCCCTGTGCGGCTTCACTACCGATCTCCAGGGGGGGGGGGGGCGCTGCGGTCGCCGAGCTGAGCGGACGCACTGCACGTGGGCTCCGTCGTCGCCAGGAATTTTTCGGAGGACCATCCCGCCCCTGATGTCCAAAATTGTGCATACGAGTTTCCTTTCATCGAGAGGATCACGTAGGTACCAAATTTGGGCGATTTAGCCCACTTTTGGCGATTTTGCGAGCATTTTCCTCCAGCGAGGCGAGGCAGCCCAGCTAAGCCTAACGAGGGAACCGACGTTCCATGGCGACGGCCATGGCGACGGCCACGTCGACGGCCGCCGCCGCCGCCGCGGGCGTGCCCGGACCTGCCCAGCGGGCGGAGAATCGGCGCACCGACGTAGAAGGCTTCCAAGAATCCTGCGAAATGGATGTGACTACTGCGGACTCTCCTCAACGCGAGCAGACTGTGTCGGACTGTGTGTCGGTGAGGACTGTTACCACGTGCTCCGGCATCAACGGCGACGAAATCGACGGCAACGAGCGTCCGCGCACCGACGGCGAGCCGGAGGAAGGCGACGACCACGCCGGGTGGACCCGCGTGTCTCATCAGCGTCGTCGCAAGAAATCTGTGAGTGTTCTGGAAGCTTCCACGCAGCGAGCTTCGTCACACGCCGGTAAGCCTAACGCTTCGCAACGCCACGTTCAACCTACGCGAGCTCAGTTCGCGAGCAAGATTGACGCTAACATGGCGAAGACGGCGCGCATGCCCAATTTCGCCCCGAGAGACGAGTTCCGCGTGGTCGTGCGGCCACGGGGCGGCCTAGAAGTAGGCAAGGTGCCGCTGACCGACCTGCGAAGAGCCATTTTCGCGGCGGCCAAAGCGAGCGAGCAAGCCGAGCGGGAGGACACCATGCTGCCGAACCTCGCTCAGAACGTTCTAGTAGTCAATACCCCGAGCTGGGAAAGGATGATGCAATACGAGGTCGTGAAGAAGATCGCGATCGGAGGACGAGAGTTCGAGACCTACGCGTATTGGGCGGCGCCGGAAGACACCTCTCGCGGCGTAATACGTGGCGTGGGTCCGGAACACACCGCGGACGACATATTTCGCCACGTGGTGAACAAACACAACCCCACTGCCGGTGACGCTCACTGCCTCGGCCAGTCGACGGCGGTCGTCATCTTGTTTCACGGAAGCAAAGTGCCGTTTTACGTGCGGTACGGCGGCGTAGTTACGAGATGCTACCTGTATCGGCAGCACACGGAAGTTTGCAAGATTTGCGGACAGATCGGCCACAGAAAGGACGTGTGTCCCACGCCGAACGTTCGGGTATGTTTCGCCTGCGGGCAGAAGAACCCGGGTGACGGGCACAAGAGTCAATGCAAGCCGCGGTGCCGTCTGTGCGGCGGCCCACACCCCACGGGCGAGGGCTCGTGCAAACACAAATTCAAGACCCCATACCAAGTCCGCAAGCGGCAGTGGGAGCGGAAACTTGAAGAAGAACGCGCGAAGGCGGCCACGTCGGCGTCTGCGCTCAAAGTCAGACTTTCTAGAAGGGACGACTTCCCCGAACTCGCCCCGCCGCGGGGCAGTAGCCGCGGCAGGAGCGCGTCGCGCAGGAGCGCGTCGCGCGGGAGTGCGCAGCGTAGGAGCGCATCGCGCGGCTGTTGCGCCACGTCGCGAGGCCCCGCCTCCTGGGCGGCGATCATGGACGGCGCAGCTGGGGGAGCAGCTGCCGCGCCGGCTCGCCGGCGCTCAAAGTCCGCTCGTCGCGAGCGCTCGGCGTCCAGACGGAGAAGCGCTAGCCGCTCGTCGCCACGACGCAGCAACGACACGAAGCAAGGGAGAGCCTCCCCGGAGACCGTGGAACTACGCAAGATGGTGAAACAGCTACAAGCCACCGTACACGCCCAGCGAGTGACCATCGAGCAGCTCACCACGAAGCTCGAAGAGCTATGGGGGCCAAACTCGACCACGTAGTCAAAGCCGCAGCCGCGGAGACAACGAACGCTAGCCCGGCGGAACGTCCGAGCCGGGCGACGAGTTGGAAGCAACCGCCGCCAGTGAGAGACCCGACCCCGATGCCGAAGCCGGCTGAGGAGCGACGGGAATCCCCGGCCCACGAATACTACATAGAAGACGAATGCGACGAGGACGCCGACGACGTGGGCTCCAGCGTGTCGGCCTCCGCATCGAACGTCCTCGACCTGAGCAAGACGCCGGGCTACGCCGGCTTGAACAACCGCATCAGAAGAATCGAAAGCCAGATGAACCGCTGGGGTAGAGACCTCGAGGTCCTGGAGAAGAGAATCACCAACAGGCTGATGCAAGCTTTCCAGCAGCAGATGCAAGCCTTCCAACAACAGATGCAAACTGCTATCCAGCAGCAGATACAACAACAATTCAGCAAACTGACGGCACCCGCGTGCGGAGTCGTACAAGAACACAACAACCAGATCACCGTCAACGTATCGCCATGATGACGACGGCCCGACATCGCACCTCGCTACGAATCTGGCACTGGAACGCGAACGGCTTTCGGTGCCGAAAAGCGGTCCTACAACAGCACCTCCGCACCCTGGCGCCGACGGAGCAACCCGACGTCATCATGGTGCAGGAAACTCACGTGGAAGACGCCGGCGCGGTGTCCCTGCCGGGCTACAGGACGCACGCCAGCCCGCCGAGCGCTCGCACCTGCGGGCGCGGAGCGGCGCAGGGCGTGTGCACCTTCGTCCAAAAGGGCATCGCGTTCGTCAAGCGCCACGCACTCATGGGAAGCCGCGGCAGCGCGATCGAGCTATGCGCGACCGAGCTGACGGTGGCCACCGGCAGACGCAAAGGGAAGAGCACGAGCACGACCGTGATGGCGGTCAACGTGTACAGCAACCCGCAGCACCGGCAGCAAAAGTTAAAGTCACTACTGCACAAAGCACGCGGAGTGGTCTCCGCATGCGACGGCGCCGTCGTTGTCCTGTGCAGGGACTTCAACGCACGACACAGAGAGCTCGGCCACGCCGACACTTCGGTCAAGTGCCGGGACCTGCTGGAGGACGCCGCGGAAGCGGACTACGTTCTTTTCACGGACCCATCGCACCCCACGCGCATCGGCACGTCCACAGTCAGAGACACTACCCCGGACCTGGTGTTCCTGCACTTGCCCGACGACCGGGCGGCGGGCTGGAGAAACACGGGAGTGAACCTGGGGAGCGATCATTAGATCATCGAAGTCGTCGTCCCGCTCCGACCGAACTGCAGAGGCGGCGACGATACCGGAGACTGGAGCATCAAGCACCGACTCACAAACTGGCACGAGTTTCGTACCGAGGATTTGGGCGAGATCAAAGACATCGAAGAGTGGTCGCGAAGCATAGTCGCGGCCGCGGAGAAGGCGACCACCGTCACGGAAACGTCCGAGGAGACCGCGCGCATAGACCCCCGGCTCGCGCACACGCTGGAGGCACGACGCTCGCTACAACAACGATGGAAGCGGCAGCGGCACAACCGCGCCCTTTTCAAGAGAATAGAATCGCAACGCTCGGCCGAGAAATCGAAAAGTACAGTCGCCAGCTATGCGCGCAGCAGTGGTTCGAGCTGTGCAGCGAGGCCGACGGCCAGCTCCACCAGGGCGGCACGTGGAAACTCCTCCGCCACCTGATGGACGAAAACCAGAGTAAAGAGTACCAACGACACCGGCTCGCGCAGAACATGTACGCGGCGACGAAGGAGCTCGGAAGCGGGAGGTTCACAAGCGCCTCAACGAGCGCTACCTTCCCGAGACCGCGAGAGAACGTCACGGAGACTATGCCGGCCCGCCCAACCCCTCGCTCGACAGAGACATCGAGGAGTGGGAGGTCCGGCGCGCGACCCAGGCCCTGAACTGCCGGTCGGCGGTGGGCCCGGACCGAGTCACGAACAAGGCACTGCGCAACCTGAGCGACGCGGCCGTAACCTCACTCACGAAGTACTTTACGAGCGCTGGCGAGCCGGCAGCCTCCCGCGACAGTGGAAGACGGCCAAGACGATACTCATACCCTAGCCCAACAAGCCGCTGGGCATAGAGAGCCTGCGCCCCATCTCCCTCACGTCGTGCGTGGGGAAGGGGCTGGAGCACGTTCTCAACGACCGGTGGCAGCGGTACCTGGAAACGAACGACCTGTACCCCGACTCGATGCTGAGATTCCGCTCGCGTCTGGGGACGCCGGACGCGATGCTACTGCTGCAGCGCGAGGTGCTGGCCCCGCCAACGAGGCCGACCTCGGACAACCGCGCCATCCTGGGCCTGGACCTGCATAACGCCTTCGACAAGGTGAAGCACTCGGCGATCCTGGCCCAAGTGTCCCGACTGCGCACAACCAAGCGAGGGTTGTGCGCAGTCGAACGAACAACGGAAACGGCACAGGATTTTCAGATATTGACATTTCTGCGTGGGCTCGAGAGCATCGCCAAATGAAGCATGACACACGTCACTGGAAAGTTGTGTCGTCGTAGAAGGGGTAAGAGCAGCAATGTCATGTTCAGGCGTATCGTCTGGGACGTCAATGACCCGACAGGAGTCCATGGGCTCGACAATGACAAGGCATTCTCCCCGTAGCTGGGAGCACGGGCTTGCGGACGGGTTCGCAAGTCATGGCAGTTTCGCCAGAATGAATCGTCAGCACAGCGAAAGGCAGAGGTATGCATCTGCTGCGGTGGAAGACCTCTAATCACGTAAAAATGGAAGTTGCTTCCATAAATGAAGTATAACAGAGCGGCTCGATAGCGGCGGACTGGGGCGGATTGTTCGTGCCTGTGGCTGCGACCAGTTTAGCGGCGGATGAAGGAGAAGTCTCCTCTGGTAGAACAGAAAATTCCACTTCGGCATGCGTACAATCAGTGAGAGCGTTGTACCGAGACAAAAAGTCCCACCCGAAAATGACGTCATGAGAGCAGTTGGGAAGCAGGATGAATTCAATGGTGCACACTGCGCCCTGGATAGAAACGCGAGCTGTAAGAGCCGCCAAGGCACGAACGGGATGGGAGTCGGTGGTTCGTAAGGATAGTCCAGGGAGAGGCATCATTACTGTACAAAATTTGCAGCAGAGGTCGGCTCGAACCACGGAAACTGCTGCTCCAGTATCGACCAGCGCAACAGTCGCGACACCTTCTACTGACACGTCAAAAACATTTGCGGGAGACAGTGTAGGGCTTAGACGTTTTGACGGCGACGCAGTGCTTGCCTCCGGAACTGCGGCTGGCAGTTTTCCTCCGTGGCAGAGGTGGAACGACGACGCATCAGCGCCAGCGAGCGGTGGTGCGGGGACTGAGAGCGATCGATGGTTGGTGAAAGGCTGGGAGTGGGAAGCCGGGGGTGCGTAGGACGGGTCCGGAGCGGTTTCGGGCAGCGTCGGGGAGGAACGGAGTGTAGGTCCGTAATAATTGATCGCGGAATTAAGGTGGAGGACCATTGGCAGGCAGTACGGGGCGGTGACAGTAACGTGCGACATGTCCTGGGTAGTGACGCAAAAAGCAAATCGGCCGGTTATGCAGAGTACGCCAGGGATTCGTGTATTGAGCCGGGACCCGAGCCTGAGGAAGAGGTCTTGGTGGAGCCGGGGATCGGAGCGACGTTCTCGTCTGCGCAAGCCATCCCGCCACTTCGGCGAAAGTAATCGGAGCAGCCTCGGAAGTTTGCTCGCCAAAAAAAGGCAGCACTTCCGCCAGCTGTTCTTGAACCACATGCCGAAGGGTAGACTGAGGCACAGGGCGCGGCTCCGGAGTAGTATTTGAAGCGGCATGACAAAGTTTCTCCAGACGTACTTCTGCAGGCGTCTTATTCTTCACATTTGTTCGTGTGAAATTGCACTGAGGGTATTTGATTGCACAATGCCGGCTTGATTTCCTGAACATAGTTGTACCTGCTGTACACTGAGGCTTGCTTTCGGTTTTGTGTGTTGAAATGGCAGTAAACAGTTTCTTAATCACTTTTTACATGTTGTTGGCATTTGAAAGCGCTGTGCTCTTTCTTTTTACTAATTGAACTGCATCAGTGCCTCCTGGGGTACTTGGAGGGCCCATTTTGGTACCGGAGCTGCGTATACTTTCCGTGTGCATCCCGTGTACAGGCATATTCTTTTGCACTGTGATTTGTGTTTTTGGATTTTTGTTTGTGATTTTTCCCCTAGGCCATGCACCTACCTGTAGAAGTAATATAATTTATTTTTTTTCTGTCATTTATCATGCTGTCGTCCACAGTTCAGTCACCAGTGTTCTTATGCATTGTTTTTTTCTTGGCAAGTGTTTGATTCTGCAATGGAATATCTTACTGCAACTTTGATAAACAAATGGTATGTTTTCCTCTTACCTACAGTTTAAATGGAAGTCTGCTTTTCATGTTCAAAAGCTCAGGCATGTTTTCAGCCTTACGATGTGTTTTGTTTCCTTTCCGTTCACTCAACGGAGCTTATGTGGCAACATATTGTGTTCGGTTCTGTTGGCAAGTTCGCAGCATTAGGTGCAACATCTTGTGGTGGGCGTCGTCTATCTGGGCCGAGAAGCATGCGAACAGCGATATGTATACAGACGGCGTCTGGCTGCGATAAGTAAATGTGCGTTATTTCATTTGTGATATTCATTTTTTTATTCTATGATAAATCATCCTGATAGGGTGTCAAGGGACATCGCCGGAGGCAGTAGTTGGTGTTAAGGGCGCGCGGCAAGCGCTCGGGGCTAGCGCAGCGGCTGACGTGATGACGGGCGACAGCGGCTGACAGCGGCTGACGCATCAGCCGCTGACGCAACTGACGTGATGTGACATCGTCGACGTCATATCGCGTGACGCGCAAGCCTGAAAAGGCTTTCTGGGGGTGACAACATAACACGTAGGAGAACAACATTCCGACCCACCAAGGACGTCATGCTAAGTCTTCACGCAGACACCAACTCGCACAAGAACGCAAACAAGCCCAAAAACAGAAATCCACGTGGACTGCGCCTCTAACTGCCCCCCTAAACAACACACTCCAAATAAAAACGTGCCATCCAGGAGGTCCGCCCGCAACAATCCCAAGTTACCTACACCGGGTAGACCCGATGCCCTGCCCCTCAAATCGCGCGCTTTCCTTAGAGTTAGAAAAGTCGCCGGGAAACAAAAGCTCTGCACATTCCATATTAACACCTATTCCTCTTACCTCAAAACCACAGATATCCCCAAAGGCCTCCGCCTTAAAGCGAGTTGTTTCCTTGGAGTTCTCCCCAGGAACTTGAATCTAGAAGACAGGAAACTTTGAAGCATGTTTTGCTTTCCATCTTAGACATTCTGAGAACACTGCGAACAGCAACTTAGTGTCCCAATGAGGAGACTGTAATCATTCCACTTACTGAACAGGAGAAAATATATCTGGTTGCCTTTATAAGCCGCCAGAAACCTGAGTTGTGCAAGAAACAAAGAGTTCATAGTTACGTGACCAGCTCTTTTTGCCTCACAGAGCCTGTACCATTGAGCACCCTGTTCTCGCTAAGCCTAAAGACGAGGCATTAAATCATCTGACGGCCCCAGTAAGCACGCTACAGTGGAATTTTTCCCTCCCCCTACTAATCAAAATGTACAATCTAGCTCCCATAGTACCAGTAACGGCAACATAATACCTATTCCCGAACAGAATATAGTATACTGCTCACCCATCACACGTAACCGACACTTTCTAAATGTTTACAACGCATCATCGACAACCGAAAAAAGCATCCTAGGAAAAGGCCTTACTTTCTGCTCTACCAACAACCGCGTGAATTCATACGAGTTACACAAGGACCTACCCCAATTTTGTCGCAGGATGAGAAAAAGGAATGCTTTACTGAAAGCAAGACAATACCGACATTAACGAGCACGCACTCCGCGCACCATGCACTTGGACGCGAGGTGCCGAGAAATCTCCAGTCCCGACTTGTATGCAAAATCTGATTCAAGGAAATATTAACACAAACAAACAAGTCAAATGAACGCAAAAACTTGAATTCGTCAGTAAAAGTTACTCTTAAAAACCTAGCAGCCAGAACGATTATAATCATTGAAGCTGCAGACAAAGAGATAGCATTGTCATCCTACCAACGGAAAAATATACGAATGCGGCCTATAGGCAGCTTAACAACCACTGCCACTAACAGCCTGTACATCATGATCTCAGGGACGAATACAGTCAATCGACCTTGCACACTCTTACAGATGTGCTGGCCAGAGAATAACGACCAGAGAAGCAAACTCTATGAGCCCGACTGACAAGCAGGCCAGTGTGACGTTTCGACCTTCTTCCTAAAATTCATGAAGTTCCCGAAGGGCCATTGTTTTCAGGCGACATTCCGGGCAGATCTATTGTTTCTAAAAACCCGCCCACTGAAGCACGGCCTGTGTTTATGAAGGGAAAAGGATTGGGCGTGTTGCTTCATCGTCGGACGGAAAATAAGCGCTAAATAAAAAAATTCCCCCGCACCTCCCCGAAGGGAATCGTGCAGAAATGCGAATGCATTGGGTGCACCGATGAGTGTGTTGCGAGTAATGGCGTAATTAATGACGAGAGTGTGAACGTAATCATTTATTCATCAGCACCTGTTTCTGTTATCGTTGTACCTGACGGCCACAATCACTGCCTTGTGATCGCTAAAGGGCACAGTGAAAGGGTCTTTGAGAAGCATACGCGCGTCACAGTTTCGCGTAAAGACCAGATCAATGCAACTCCCGTGAATGGTAGTGGGGCACGTGTCGAAGCCGGCAGAGAGACAATGCATAGAGTGCCTGGTCTGCATGTACTCGACCAGCCACTCGCCACTCTTCTTGCGCACGTCAACGTTGAAGTCGCCAACCAAGACTATGGGGTCAGAGGGTTTGGAGCGCAGGCGCACACTTTCCATAGCCGCGTCCAGCTGCGCGGCAACGGAGGAGCGCGGAGAGATAACACCTGCGGGCGCACGCCGACGGAGCACGACAACCCCCGACTAAGAAATGCATTCGCATTTACGACGACGACGACGACGAAGGCAGAACTACGAGGCGCGCGCTCACGTGCGCTGGCGCTGGAGGAATGCAGGCGCACGCCGGCCAACGGAGCAAGACAACCCCCGGCTAATAAATGCATTCGCATTTAAAACACAGGACGAAGAAAGGACGGGACAAGTGCTAACTTTAAACAAACAGCTTATTGCAGGACCAGCGCTTATAAAAACGTCTGGCCAGCATGAAGAGAGGGGAAAAGACAGGGAAACATCAAAAGCGGTATGCAGAAGAAGAAAAACAGTGACGGGCCGCCTATGACAAGAAATCGAATTCAAGTTTCGATAAAGCTACAGACTGCCTGCTGACGCATTGATCCCCCCACCTTGCTATCTCTGCCGGTTCACAATTTCTCTTGTCAGGCCCGAGCGGTGAAAATGCAAGACGGTTTTTTCGTCGTACAGAGTCCCACTCTTCGTCATGTGTTTTTATTTAGCGCTTGTTTTCCGTCTGACTGTGTTTCTGAACCACCATTTGCGAGAAATTCCGACTTAGTTTCCTTCATTTGTTTAGTGCACCCCCTCTTCATCCGCATAATTGAAGAAATAAAAAATTGCGGACAAATAATCTATGATGCCCATCTAGTCACTCTCGACGTATCCGCCCTCTATATGAACATTCCTATCACCGAAGGAAGAGAAGCTACACCAAAGTTGAGTGGGCATGGAATCAGCACGTCAACTATGCCTCACGCTCGCTGTTTTCATGTTATACAGGCTCTGACGTACATCGTGTCGTCATCCCTTCTGATTGACACCGTGGAACCGCTGGACGTGAATCCTTTCTTCCTCGCGGCCCAAAGTGACTGCAGCTTTCCTGGCGGATGGGAAACCA
This sequence comes from Haemaphysalis longicornis, assembly GCF_048455015.1. Lineage (NCBI taxonomy): Eukaryota > Metazoa > Arthropoda > Arachnida > Ixodida > Ixodidae > Haemaphysalis > Haemaphysalis longicornis. Next base: position 3,592,276 of record NW_027526325.1, read on the forward strand.
GCCGCCTTATCTTCGAGCATGGCAACTTATTTCCGGTACCCTCGTCTCCAGGAACATCGAACTGCACTGCCTATTTAGGCAGCAACCGTCAACCAGTCCCGCTCATTGGGCACGGAATCAGCACGTCAACTATGCCTCACGCTCGCTGTTTTCATGTTATACAGGCTCTGACGTACATCGTGTCGTCATCCCTTCTGATTGACACCGTGGAACCGCTGGACGTGAATCCTTTCTTCCTCGCGGCCCAAAGTGACTGCAGCTTTCCTGGCGGATGGGAAACCAGCCGCCTTATCTTCGAGCATGGCAACTTGTTTCCGGTACCCTCGTCTCCAGGAACATCGAACTGCGCTGCCTATTTAAGCAGCAACCGTCAACCAGTCCAGCTCAGTGGGCATGGAATCAGCACGTCAACTATGCCTCACGCTCGCTGTTTTCATGTTATACAGGCTCTGACGTACATCGTGTCGTCATCCCTTCTGATTGACACCGTGGAACCGCTGGACGTGAATCCTTTCTTCCTCGCGGCCCAAAGTGACTGCAGCTTTCCTGGCGGATGGGAAACCAGCCGCCTTATCTTCGAGCATGGCAACTTGTTTCCGGTACCCTCGTCTCCAGGAACATCGAACTGCGCTGCCTATTTAAGCAGCAACCGTCAACCAGTCCAGCTCAGTGGGCATGGAATCAGCACGTCAACTATGCCTCACGCTCGCTGTTTTCATGTTATACAGGCTCTGACGTACATCGTGTCGTCATCCCTTCTGATTGACACCGTGGAACCGCTGGACGTGAATCCTTTCTTCCTGGCGGCCCAAAGTGACTGCAGCTTTCCTGGCGGATGGGAAACCAGCCGCCTTATCTTCGAGCATGGCAACTTGTTTCCGGTACACTCGTCTCCAGGAACATCGAACTGCGCTGCCTATTTAAGCAGCAACCGTCAACCAGTCCAGCTCAGTGGGCATGGAATCAGCACGTCAACTATGCCTCACGCTCGCTGTTTTCATGTTATACAGGTTGGTGAACCTCTTTCCTTGTACGCAAAGAAAACAAGTAATCGATGTTTGCTGCTGATTCCTTGCCCACAAGTGCTCTGCTGCATGTCTCGTGAATGTGTAAATGCCCTTTGTTTATTACTGTTGTGTTCAGGCGATATTGAGAGCAATCCTGGCCCCCAGAAAAAAAACCAAGAAAGCGCTGCTAGTTCAGTTCACGATGACAACATCCGGCACAATGCAGTTATGTCGACACTTGAAGAGATACGGGCGATGTGCGCAGAAACGACCGCGAAACAAAATGTCCTCGTTCAGACAGTACAAGATATAAAGGCTAATCAGCAGGAGTTAGCCAACAAGTTATTGGATATCGGAACGCGGCTTTCCTCTGTTGAGGCGAAAGCCGATACTATTGATAGCCTTGAGAAGCAAGTTAAAACCAACAGTGATGACGTAAACGTCATTTTTCAGCAGTACAATCAGCTTTCGTCGCGTATGGATGACTTAGAGGACAGGGCACGAAGAAACAACCTGATTTTCTACGGCATTTCAGATTCAAATGAAACTTGGAAACAGACAGAAGATAAGCTCATTGAACAGCTACAGCCCGTCTTTGGTTCTGCACTCTGCCCTGCCAATATTGAACGAGCACACCGCATCGGCAGCCAGTTTGTAGAACGTAAATGCCGCCCTGTAGTTGTTAGGTTTCTATCGTTTAAAACAAAAGAGAGCATTCTTTCTGGGCGCGCTAAGCTAAAGGGCACCGATATAACCGTTACTGAGGACTTTTGCAAGTCTACTAGGCTCGCACGGAAAAAGTTAACAGAATTTGCCAAAGCCCTGCCCAACTCGCCTGTATTTCGCCTTAGCCACGACAAACTTTTGGTCAGCAGAAAGTGCTATGTGTATGATTACAGTGTTGATTTGGTTCGCGAACTTGTGGCTCAATACCACCCCCAATCTACTGACCCACAATCTACTGACAATGAAGATACGAAAGTGTCTGGCGCTACTATTGCCGACAGTCGCCTTACAACACTCCCACAAGAGAATTCTACTGATTCTGCCATTGATTCTCCTAATGCAAGCACCTTGCCTCATTTTCTTCAATCCGCCAGTGTTGCTGAACCATCGTAACGGTTAACTGAGGGAAGTGGTGTTCGATGTTGGTCATGTTCTTTATCGATTATATTGACTAATATCCGGAGCATTATTAATAAAAGGGACAGCCTGAGCAGCGTTGTAGACTCATGTGAAGCAGATATTATCGCCTTAACGGAAACCTGGCTGAACGCACGGATACGTGATTCGGAGTTGTTTTCTACTTCGAATTCTTTCAGTGTGTATCGTTGTGATCGTGACGGAAGGCAAGGTGGTGGCACATTGTTGGCGGTTTCAAAACGTTTACAGTCGTTTTGCATAAATATTCCAGCTAGACTTGAGTCAGTTTGGTGTTATGTCTTGGTAAATAATACGAAACACGTCTTTGGCGTGTGTTACCGTCCTCCGAATGCTGACCCCAGTTTTGTTGACGACTTGCACGACACAATCAATGATATTAGAACACGATACCCGATTTCCCCTATAACATTATTAGGCGACTTTAACTACCCTTCAATCGATTGGACGTTTGAGCCACCTCGATGTACGTCACATTCCTCCCAATCTCGGGCATTTCTTGAAGTCTGCGCACTGTTTAACTTAACGCAAATAGTAGCTAGTGCTACTAGAGTAACAACTACTTCTGCAAACATTCTTGACCTTGTTTTAACAACCAATCCCGAACTTATAAACAGCACCTCAGTCTTGCCAGGACTAAGTGACCATTCTCTCTTGCATTTCTACTTGGACGCTAGCATTACCAGGCTCCCCACGAAACGTAAAATCATATTTACCTATAAAAGAGCTGATTTTGATACTTTCAACCGCGAACTTTTCGCTTTTTTGGACGAGTATCTACCTGATTTTGAGAAACGTTCCGTTCAAGAAAATTGGGACGCTTTTTGTTCTAAAATGATGGAACTCAGGCGCATGTGCGTTCCAACTAAGACTATAACAGCAAATCCAAAATCGCCATGGTTCAATGACTTCCTCAAGAGGCTTTCCAACAAAAAGAAAAGATTGTTTCGTGCAGCCAAACAACATTCATCTGAGGACCGTTGGCATGCTTATCAGAGGGCCGCTGATGCCTACATGCAAGCAGTGCGCGAGGCTAAAACCAAATTTTTTAGCGATACGCTTCCATCAATGCTCACGACAAACCGTAAGAAGTTCTGGAATATTGTTAATAATAACGACACAAATGAAGTTTCCCTGTCTGATTCCGAAGGAGCGGCTGTTCCACGCCACGATTGTGCTATTTTACTTAATGATGTTTTTGTTAACAACTTCTGTTCCCTCACTCATTGTAGGTTACCATCCATTATGTGTTCTAGCTTCCCACCTATGTCACCTATTATTATAAATCCTGCCGGCATTGTTAAGGTTATAGATTCCTTGAAATTGTCTTCTTCGTGTGGGACTGACAGCATTAGTGTGAGACTTCTTAATGAAACAAAAACGGCTTCATCAATATTTCTTTGCAAACTCTTTCAGCAATCACTAAATCAAGGTGCACTTCCAGGTGACTGGCAAACGGCGAAGGTGGTCCCTATTCATAAATCCGGCGTGAAGCATTCACCTTTAAATTACCGCCCCATTTCCCTTACTAGCGTCCCGTGCAAAATATTTGAACATGTAATATTCTCTGAGCTAGCGAACTTTCTTGACTGCAATAACTTTTTTACACCTTCCCAGCATGGATTCAGGAAAAATTATTCCTGCGAAACGCAACTAGTTTCTTTAGTTCATTCCTTGCACACTATCACCGACCGTCGATCTCAAGCCGACTGCATTTTTTTAGATTTCGCCAAGGCCTTTGATAAAATTAATCATGATCTTTTGCTAATAAAACTCCGAAGTCTAAACATTGATCAACGTCTGTTAACGTGGATTGAACAATTCCTATACCATCGTTCTCAGTTCGTATCTGTAAATGGTGTCGAGTCCCCCCTTTCCCAGGTTACGTCAGGCGTGCCCCAAGGTTCAGTCCTTGGTCCTTTGCTCTTTTTAATATATATTAATGACCTGCCGAGCTGTGTATCCTCTTCTGTCCACTTATTCGCAGATGACTGTGTAGTCTACCGTGAAATTTGTGATAGTGCTGACGTCTCCCAGTTACAGTCTGACCTTAACAATATCGCTGAATGGTGTTCCACGTGGAAGATGGACCTTAACGTAAATAAATGTAAAGTAATGCGCGTGTCCCGTACCAACTCTGCCCCAGCTGATTACCTTCTTAATAATACCAGTTTAACTTCAGTAACCAGTTATAAATATCTCGGTGTATATATCGCATCCGATCTCAGTTGGCAATGCCATATTAATTACATAATTAACAATGCCAACCGCTCACTCGACTACTTACGGCGGAACTTCTCTAAAGCCCCTCTTGCTACTAAATTAATTTTATACAAATCCTTGGTTCGCTCAAAGCTAGAGTATGCGTCATCTGTCTGGGACCCCGGACTTTCGAAGCTAATACATTCTCTTGAATTAGTACAAAATAACTCTGCACGCTTCATTTTGTCAAACTATCATCGCACTAGTAGTATTACGTCAATGAAAAAAACTTTGTCCCTCCCTTCCTTGGTCATGCGCAGGAAAATAGCTAGGCTTTGCCTATTTCACAAAATGTACCATCACCAAACCTTGAGCCATCAGTTTATCAGCCGCCCCTTCTACGTTTCGTCTCGCCGCGATCATTGCCACAAAGTCTACGTCACCACATGTAATCATGACTCATTTTTTCATTCCTTTGTACCACGTACTGCTTCTGAGTGGAACTGCCTTCCCTCAGATTTGGTCTCACTAGTTGATAACGTTTTGTTTCATGCCGCCATCACCAATTTTGTTCATCACCAAGATCTGTGATCTGTACTTATGCTGTTTGTCCGTTGCTTTATTTTTTTTTCTCGGTTGCGTGTATTAGAACCCTTACGCCGCTGTATTTGCCGTTTTTTTACCCATTCACTGTATTTACTGCGCTGGCAGCTCTTGTTTCGCGTTATGGCATGTCAAAGCAGTGTTAACGTATCTGTTCATGCGATTGTATTGATTGTATCGTGCCTTATATTTGCATTTTTTTTGTTTCCCACTCCCCTCTGTAATGCGACTGCGCTTCAGGGCGAAATAAATGAAATGAAATGAAATGAAAGTTCTTAGGAGAAAACCGGCACCAACAGGCTTTATAAGTCTACATTACTTCAATAAAATTAGTTCTAACTCTCAACTACTTCGAGTTTGACTCATCTAACTACTCGCACCTTTTTTGAACAAGCATGCGCACTCCTATCAAAGCTAAATACGCCAACATTTTTTGGTACAACTTGAAGCTGCCCTCTAAAACTATTTTTCTCACACACCCAAGGTTTACCTTCGATACGTAGATGACATCCTAATAATTTGGGAGTGCGCACTCTGAGCCCTAGAATGTGTTATTGGGTATCTTGATTCGCCGCACCTGACCAACAAATGGCCGTGCCAGTTCTCAGATAAACAAGTCAACTTTCTAGACGGTACTGTCGTTCTAGACAATAGGAAACTGAAAGCCACGCTCTTTAAGAAACCGACAGACCGGCAGCAGTACCTAGACTACACCAGCCATCACCAACGACATTGCAAACAAGGTATATTTGTGGGGAAGGCCACCAAGACTAAGAAGTGTATGCATGGATAACGAAGACTATATATAAAACGCTGAATGAACAAAACTCCACACTAGCAAGCGAGTATCACCCGGTGAGCTCGTTGGATATAACTTACGAAAGAGCATCCAAGCTGGAAAGAGACGAAGTGCTCAAGCAACAACGTCGAAACGAAAGTGCCCGGCCACCAGCCCTAATAACCATATTCTGGAACGCGCTCCTTAACATAAGAAACATCCTCCAGAAATCCCAGAAATATCTGAGAGCTCCGCTTATAACTGATCCCAATGTTCCCATTCCCCCAAGCCTTCACGCGCAGCTCCTCATCTACCCAATCCCACGCAACATGCACCCAGTTCACAACAAAATACGCAGGGAACAGCGAGCACGGGCGTTGACGGAGAAATACCCCATTAAGCCATGCACGCTTCACGTAGACGCTGCAGACCGCAGCCATCACAAGAATTATGCTGTGGCGGCACAATTCAGCCCTAACTCGCCACCCCTCAGCTCCGTCACAATACGGACTCCTCATCCGGCAAAGGTGGAGGAAGCGGCAATCGCCCTAGCACTAACGCAAACGCGAACCACCACAACCATCATCTCTGGCTCGAAAACGGCCATTCAAAACTTTTCCAGAGGTACCATCTCTCCTCAGGAGCTCTAAATTATTGTTCGAAATCTGCATACAGACACCGTGGAGCTGATCTGGAATACTGCCTACGCAGTGCTGGAGGGCAATGAGGCAGCCAACAAAGCAATTCGAGAAGTGACTGTGCTAGCAGGCCCACTCCTCGTCCCCTTACACGGAGCCTGATCAGCTTGAGAGAGCTTGCTTAGCTATCGTAAAATAACTGAGCATTACGCCTCGCCTGCCGCATATTGCCGCCGGCTCGTCCTACCCTCTCTCATTCTGAAGAACACTTATGGCGCCTCATTCAAACAAACACCTTGCCCTGTCCTGCCAAACTCAAAGACACCATTATTCATACCATATGGGGCATGTAACAAATACCCTTCCCACTCATCCGTAGAACCAGACAACGGGAGGCGGTGCTGGGTAGCTCCGACCACAAGATGCAGGGATGCCTTATGGAAAAGGTTGCCTTGGTCATTGGCAAGCTGCTGCTTCGGGTCACCTCCCCCTCCTAAATACGTATCGCAATGAAGTTTATTTCTCTCTCTCTTTTTCTCTCTTGAACTACTGCTGTGAATTCTATTGCAAGTAAGCATACCTAAACACATTCTTACAGAAGAAGAGCAAAGGAGCAAACTATGGAGGGGCAGCGTTTATTATCAATTATGCCTAGTATATTCTAAATACTGCTGCGCACTTGTCGCTTCTGTGTGCTACAAACTCAAATTCATGCGTTTGTTTGCCAAAGCAGAACTTCGGAATATTTCTACTTAAACCACGGTAACTCTTCTGAAGCAAAAAGGTGTACACGTATTCCTAGAGAAGTTTTACAGATTTTCAAGAATGTTAAAAAAAACTAGGTGTAGCCTTCACTGTCAGTGAGGCCTAGTATTCAATTTGAAACAGTGGTGCGCACCTGCCGCTTCTACATGACCTGAAATCCCACTCACGCTCATTTTTACCGGAAGAGTTTTGCTAATTTTTTTTCTTGAACCACTGTGAAATCTCTTGTAAGTAAAAATACACACACACACTTTCCCACAGAATGGATGCAGCGTTTCAGAAATGTTTAAAATGATGTCACAGCCTGTGCTGTCACTGAAGCTTAAGAATAAATGGTTAATACTGCGGTGCACTTTTCCCCTGTTCATGCTACAAATTTCAATCGACACTCTTGTTTCCTGGAACACCATCGCTGAAAATATTTTGAAACCGCCAAAAGCTCCTTACAAATAACACCGCCTACAAGTCTTCATACAGAAGAGGTCCAGAGTTTCAGAATATTTTAGACGGTACGTGCACCCTTTATTTTCAGTGAAGCCTAACATCAGGGCCTTAGGTTTCAAATATTAAAATCACATGCAAGCTTTCTTACCGACAAGGTCCACAGTTTGAGAATTTTTAAGAACAATGTATGCGCAGCACTTATCTTCACGAAGCTTCACGTTGAATCTGTCACTGCAGCACATCTGCTGCTTGTGCACGCCACGAAATGTCTTTGGTCCTGCTTTGCTGGAACACAATTGCTGAAACGCTTCTTGTACTGTTGTTAAATTTTTTCGAATTAAGCAATGCATGCAGGCATTCTTACAAAACACAAGCGAAGTTTAAAATTCTACAATTAGGCTGCAGCCTTTATCGTCAGGGGTGCCTTAACCCATTCGCTTCCGCCGCTCGAACCCCCCTTTCCACGTGCTGCACCTCGGATTTTTCCACGCCGTAGGCCGCCCTTTACGTCGTCGTAAACAAACATCCACAACTGTGCGTACCTAAATCGCACATGAACACTTTTTGCTTTATTTGTTCAAGAAATAGTTTGACAAAAACTGCAGTCTGAAAACCTTGCGTGTGTGGAAGATCTTAAAGCAGACGGGCATGTGCCACCTCACATTTCTCACACTCCCACGGGCTCCCGCTCTTTTTGCCCTGGGTTATTCAGGCGTGACATTGCCTGGATGGGTTTGGCCTAATGGCATTGGGAAGTATTTGTCGAGGGAAGCGAGCCCACTGACCGGCCGCTGGTCGCATTGGTGAGTCACCAACAGGCAATTTGCCACGACGCCAGTAGCCTGGCAACGCGTGTATTGTAAAAAGCGTGTTCGCACCAGGCGAAACGTCTGCTAATTCTGGCCTGTGCCCACTGCCCGCAAGCAATAGGTGCTTATGGCAATTCAGCACGCCGAGAACTGGCTAGCGCGTCAGTGTCATCACTCTGCGCGCGTTCTGTGAACTCGTTCGTGGAGCAGTGGCGGTACAGCCCCAAAAATGGTGAAATCAGAATAGAAAACATCGGCCAAAAACGAAAAAACCAACTTTCAAGAAATAAGAATTTATCCTCGGGCATTCAAACTTGCAACTTCTGAAATAACATGCCTAGCGCTCTAGACCACTAAGCCACGAAACAGCGCTGCCAGCGTTTAGGAAATATTAGGTATAGTATGTATACCCATTTTCATTTAGTTTTAGCATTTGGAGCAGCTTAGGTGAATATTTGCTGTATAGCCGTCGTGCACGAAGCGTCCCGTATATTTCCAAATATCTCACGTCTAGCAATTGCATTTTTAGAGGGAAACGCATTCACATATGCGCAGTCGTGCAGCTGACCACTCAGCGTGTTCACCCAGCGGAAAAAGTGCTTCCTGCTCCCTATTTTTACACTTTACGGTAAACGTATCAATTGATTTTATTTCCTTAGTAGCTATATTGGCTTCGCTGACTTCTACCGAATTGAAGAGGCCTCAGAAATTCCTACTAGTGTACCAGTCAGTGAACGTCGCATGTGCGCTTGTGCAGCGCTCGTATAGAGTGACCTGGATTCGGAGCGTGATAGTGTACAAACTAACAAACAAGGGAAGCGCACATTCTTCTATTCACATACGTGTCGTGGCTTAGATTCAACTGAACAAACGAATTGCGACCTCCCGTCCAATGGCCGTCCCATATACGCTGGGCCGACTGACTCCGTCGGCAGCTCCGCCAGCTGCGGAGTAGCAAAGTCAAGCCGAGTCGATCATCTCCTAAAGGCATCACAGCTTGATACCACTGATGTAAACGTCACGTGCTCGTCGTAGTCGAAGACGGTCCTTGTGATTGGTTGAGTCGGTGGGTGGGTGGTTTCTTCGTAGTTGCCTCGTAAGAGCAGCAGCGTGGACAATATGCGCAATGAGTTTGAACAGATTAGCATCCCGCATGGTCGCAGTGCTGCAGTGCCTTTTCATCTCCAGTGCTTCGAACGGTGGTTTTATACTCCGTACTGTCGCTAGTGAGGCTTGTACCTTTCTAGGCTCCGCGCACGCGCATTGTGGCGATCCGCTAGACCGGCTAACCACAAGGCATTTCCGCTTGATACCACTGATTTAAACGCCACGTGCTCTTCGTAGTCGCAGAGGATCCTTGTGGCTATCTGAGTCGGTGGCCGGGTAGCTTCTTCGCAGTTGCCTGGTAACAGCAACAGCATCAGGATCTGCATAAGTGTGAACGGATTAGCAACCCGCATGGTCGCGGTGCTGCCGTGCAGCTTCATCTCCAGTGCTTTGAGCGGTGGCTTTATACTCAGTGGAGTCGCTGGTGAGGGTTGTCCCTTTTCCAGGCTCGGCAGAGGCGCTTTGCATCGATTCGCTGGAGCGGCTTAACCACAAGATATTTCCGCTTGATACCACCGATGTAAACGCCACGTGGTCGTCATAGTTGCAGACGATCTTGGTGGCTAGCTGAATCGGTGGGCGGGTGGGTTCTTCGTAGTTGCCTGGTAACAGCAGCGCGTGACGATCTCCACCATAAGTGTGAACGGATTAGCTACCGGCATGGTCGTGGTGCTGCCATGCCGTTCATCTCGAGTGTTTCGAGCGGTAGCTTTATACTAAGTGAAGTCGCTGGTGAGGCTTGTCACTTTCCAAGCTCGTGCAATCGCCTTGCGGCCATGTGCTGGAGCGGTCTAACCAGAAGAAATTGCCGCTTGATACCACCGTTGTAAACGCGACGTGCTCGTCATAGTCGCAGACGATCCTCAAGGGTGGCTGAGCCGGTGGGCTGGTGGGTTCTTCGTAGTTGCCTGGTAATAGCAGCAGCATGACAATCTCCAAAATAACTTTGAACAGATTACAAACCCGCATGGTCGCATTGCTAGAGTTCCTTTTAATCTCCAGTACTTCGCACGGTCACCGTTCATACTTCTTGTGAAGATCGTCAAGCTGCTGCTGTTACCAGGCACGAAGAACCCACCCGCATACCGACTCAGCCACCCACAAGGATCGTCTGCGACTACGATGAGCACGCGGCGTTTACTAGGTGGTATCAAGCGGAAATGCCTTCTGGTTAAGCCGCTCCAGCGAATCGACGCAAGGGGCCTCCGCGGAGCCTGGAAAGCGATAACCCTCACCAGCGACTCCGCTGAGTACAAAATCACCGCTTGAGGCACTGGAGATGAAAGGGCACGGCAGCGCCCCGCCCCGGCCATGCGCTAATCCGTTCACACTAATTGTGCAGAGCGTGATGCTGTTGCTGTTGCCAGGTAACTGCGATGAAGCTACCCGACCAACGACTCAGCTAGCCACAAGGATGCTCGGCGACTACGAAGGGCACGTGGCGTTTACATCAGTGGTATCAAACGGAAATGCCTTGTGGTTAAGCCGGTCTAGCGGATCGCCCCAATGCGCCTGTGCGGAGCCTGGAAAGCTACAAGCATCAGCAGTGACTCCACTCAGTAAGAGCCACCGCTCGAAAGACTGGAGATGGAAAGGCACTGCAGCACCGCAACCATGCAGGTTGCAAATTCGTTCACACTTATTATGCAGACCGTGAAGCTGTTGGTCTTACCAGGCAACTGCGAAGAAGCTACCGGACTCAGCCAGCCACAAAGATCCTCTGTGACTACGAAGGGCACGGGGCGTTTACATCGGCGGTATCAAGCGGAAATGCCTCGTGGTTAAGCCGCTATAGAGGATTGCCGCAAGGCGCGTAGCCTAGAAAGGTACAAGCCTCAGAAGCGACTCCACTGTGTATAAAGCCAGTGCTGGAAGCACTGAAGATGAAAAGGCACTGCGCACTGTGACCATGCGGGTTGCTAATCTGTTCAAACGTATTGTGCATATTGTCACGCTGCTGCTCTTACGAGGCAACTACGAAGAACCCAACCGCCCACCGACTCAGCCATTCACAAGGATCTTCGGCGACTACGACGAGCACGTGGAGTTTATTTCGGTGGTATCAAGCGGCAATGCCTTGTGGTTAAGCAGCTCTAGCGGATCGCCGCAATGCGCCTGCGCGGAGCTTGGAAATGGACAAGCGGTACCAGCGACACCACTGAGTATAATACCACCGTTCAAATAACTAGAGATAAAAGGGCATGGCAGCACTGTGACCATGCGGGTTGCTAATACTTTCACACCTATTGTGCAGATCGTCATGCTGCTGCTGTTACCAGGCAACTACGAAGAACCCACCCGCCCACCGACTCAGCCATCCACAAGGATCGTGAGCGACTACGAAGGGCACGTGGCGTTTGCATTGGTGGTATCAAGCGGCAATCCCTTCTGGTTAAGCCACTGCAGCGGATAGCCGGAAGGCGCCTGCGTGGAGCCTGGAAAGATACAAGCCTCAAAGCGCCTCCACTGAGTATAAAGCCACCGCTCGAAACACAGGAGATAAAAAGGCACTGTAGCAGTGCCTTTTCTGTTCAATCTGTTCAATTTTATTAGATGCGACGCATCTCTTGCGCTGAGGCATGTCCCTACTGCGTCGTCGTCGCGCCGTCCGTCCACATCCATCCTTCGTTCTTCTCTCCCACAGCTGTGTGCAACACTCTCACTCCGGCTGATTGGCATACCACAGCTGGCGCGCTTGTTTGGGCGCGCTTCGCTGCGTAACGCTGCATTAACAATTGCGCTGGCGAGCGCAAGTGCGTGCATGCGCGACTCTCCCCCATTGTCTCCTCTCCTTCAAGCGCTGTAAATATGGAGCGGGTATCGCGCTGCGGCGGTTCAGTCAAGCGGTCGATCTCGCACTTGACGTGCCCTTGCATGACTACTTCATGCTTGACTTGATTCTTCAGATGAAGACGTGATGGAAGCGACGGTACCTTCAGTGAGTGGTGTGGCACAACAATTACGCCCATCGTTCCGGGTATAGGAACACCCGCATATGATGAAAATGCATCACACGCGTTCACAATAGGTTTCACGGCGTTTAGAGAATCAATCCAACGGAAACACCAATTGAACCTCCCGTTGCTTCGCATCACACCAGGGTTCTCTAGCGGGAAGATTGGCGTAATTTTGTGCATGTCGTCACGCTGCTGCTCTTTCGAGGCAACTACAAAGAACCCACCCGCCCACTAACTCTGCCACCCACAAGGACCTCTGCGACTACAACGAGCACGTGGCGTTTACAGCGGTGGTATCAAGCTGCGATGCCTTGTGGTTTTGTGGTTAAGCTACTTCAGCGGATCGCTGCAAGGCTCCTCCGTGGAGCCTGGAAAGGAAAAACCCTCTTCAGCGACTACACTGAGTATAAAGCGACTGCTCCAAGCATCGGGCATGAAAGCGCACTGCAGCACCGAGAACATGCGGGTTGCTTATCCGTTCACACTTCTTGTGCAGATCGTGATGCTGTTGGTTTTACCAGGCAACTGTGAAGAAGCTACACACCCACGGACTCAGTCAGCCACAAGGATCGTCGGCGACTACAAAGGGCACGTGGCATTTACATCGGTGGTATCAAGCAGACATGCCATGTGGATAAACCACTCTATGGAATCGCTGCAAGGCGCTTGCTCGGAGCCTGGAAAGGTGCAAGCCTAACCAGTGACTCCACTGAGTGTAAAGACACCGCCAGAAGTTCTCGAGATAAGAGGGCACGGCAGCACCGCGACCATGAGGGTTGCTAATCCGTTCACACCTACTGTGCAGATCGTGATGTTTTTGCTGTTACCAGGCAACTTGGAAGAAGGTACCCGCCCACCGACTCAGCCAGCCACAAAGATAGTCTTTGACTACGAATGACACGTGGCGTTTACATCGGTGGTATCGAGTATAAAGCCACTGCTTGAAGCACTGGAGATGAAAGGGCAGGGCAGCAATTCGACCATACGGTTTTTCAAATCCCTTCCAACTTTTTGTGCAGATCATCACGGTGTTGTCTTACCAGGCAACTACGAAGAAACAACGCGCCCACCGACTCAGCCACCCACAAGGATCGTTAGCAAATACGACGTGCAGATGGCGTTTACATGGGTGGTATCATGCGTCAATTCCTTCTGGTTCATCACGTCCATTGGATCACTCCAAGGCGCCTGCATAGAGCTTGGAAAGGGACAAGCCTCACCAGCGACACCAAGGAGCATAAAGCCACCACTCGAAGAACTGGAGATAAAAGGACAGGGCAACAAAGCGCCCACGCGGCTTGCTAATCCGTTCCTATTTATTGTGCAGATCGTGACGCTGTTGCTGTTTCAAGGCAACTGCGAAGAAGCTAGCCACCCACCCTCTCAGCCAGCCACCAGGATCGTGTGCGACTACGAAGGGCACATTGCGTCTACATCGGTGGTATCAAGTGGAAATGCCTTGTGGTTAAACCGATTTTGCGCATCGCCACAAAGCGCCTGCACGGAGCCTGCAAAGGTACAAGCCTCAGCAGAGACTCCACTGAGTATAAAGCCACCGCTCGAAGAGCTGAAGATGAAAAGGTAGTGCAGCACTGCAACCTTGCGGGTTGCTCATCCGTTCACACTTATTGTGCAGGTAGTCAGGCTGCTTCACTTACGAGGCAACTACGAAGAACACACCCGCCCAGCGACTCAGCCACTAACAAGGACTTTCGGCGACTACGACAAGCACGTGGCGCGTACATCGGTGGAATCAAGCGGAAATGCCTTGTGGTTAAGCCACTCCAGTGAATCGGCGCAAGGCGCCTTCGTGGAGCCTCGAAATGGACAACCCTCACCAGTGGGCACGGCAGCACCACGACCATGCGGGTTGATGATCCGTTCACACTTATTATGCAGATCATGATGCTGTTGCTGTTACCAGGCAACTGCGAAGAAGCTACCCCCTCCACCGACTCAGCCAGCCACAAGGATCCTCTGCGACTACGCAGGGCACGTGGCGTAAACTTGGTGGTATCATGCGGAAATGTTTTGTGGTTATGCCACTCTAGCGGATAGCCACAAGGCGCCTGTGCGGAGCCTGGAAAAAGACAAGCCTCACGAGCGACAGTAGTGAGTATGAAGCCACCGCTCGAAGTCCTGAAGAGCAATGGGCATGACAGAATTGGGACCATGCGGGTCGCTAATCCGTTTACAGTTATTGTGCTAATCGTCATACTTCTCTCACATGATGATGATGGTGGTTGCATTTTAATGGCGCAAGGCCAACTGGGGAAAAGAGCGCCAAAAAAGATGGTTAGCTACCACAGATTAAAAGTCAATACTAAAAGTGAATAGCACCAGAAGTAAAAATAAATAAAGACAATGGGGATTGCTGGTGTAAAGGGCCAGGTTCTGATTATGCCTGATACGATATGAGATTAAGAAATTTAACTTCTTATAGGTAATTAAAAACACGTTTGACAGTAAACATTGGTTCATCGCCTAAGAAGTGCGATGGGTGGAGTGGGATTTGTTGTCTGTAGATTTCTTGAAAGTGTTTGCGTCGTGTACTGTGTAGTGCCTTGGATGTGATTAGTATGCGAACTACGGATAGGCCCTCTCCCCACCTGCCGCAAAGGGATCTCGATGACCCAGTGAGCAATGTGGATGTGTTACATAAGTGTGGCCTATCCGTAGCCTCGCTAAGGCTACTTCCGTGTGTCTGTCTTGTTTGTCTGTTATGTATCTACCAAAGTGTGGCTTCAAAGTGTAGAGTTTGTTCTCTGTTTGCGTGTCCCATGTTTTCTGCCGAGATTTCCGCAAAGCTGCCCGTACCATTGGCTTCATTCAGGTCGATGTAGGGAACACCCGGTACATCCATGGTACTGCGGAGTGCAGCCACAGCGGCACCGTGGTCAGCAATTTCGTTCCCAAGAATGCCACTGTGACCTGGAATCCAGCAAACAATTATTTTTTGTTTTGAATGATCAGCAAAGGTCAGAGCTTTAATTAGATGCTGGAGGACAATGTTTTTCGTAGGTCTGAAGCAATGCTAGGCTGTTACCACACTTAGAGTCTGTAAAGAAAATGGAGTGTTCTGTTCTGGTTTGTGCAATGAGTTATACTGCTAATAAGATACCATGCCCTTCTGCCATAAAAATGCTGCGATTTCTGTGTAATGTCTTCGTACTGGTAAAGTTGGGGCCATATGCAGCACATGCGATGGCCGAAGAAGCCTTTGAAGCATCGGTGTAGAAGGCGGTGTGCGGGTATTTGTGTTTAACTGTAGGAAGTGCTTTAGTACAAGTTCTCTGGGTGCATTTCGTTTGTCGATAAGTTTAAAAGAAATATCACACGAAATTGCTGACCTCTCCCAAGGAGAACCGAGGTCAGCAATAGAAGACTTTATGCTCTCCTCAAATGAACTCTCTAGTTCCTCAGCGAGGACTCTAACTCGGATAGAGAGAGGAACGGGTATCGACTGCCGTGCTGCGAGAAACGGATCGGATGAAATGTTGTTTATAATAAAGCTACATGGGTGATTTTTTTGAGAAGTCGCCTTAAAACACACAGCAAGGAAGTGTAAGAACGCTGGTGTTCAAGGCTCCACCTATCACACTCTGCATACATGCTTTCAATGGGACTCATCCGGAACGCTCCAGATGCAAGACTGAGACCCAAGTGCAGGACTCGATCCAACATTATCAGAGCAGTTTTACAGGCGGACCCATAGACGACACTCCCGTAGTCCAAGCGTGTGCCAATAAGACTGGTAAAAACGCGGAGGAGTATTTGTTTGTTCGCTCCGTAGGAGCAATGCGAGAGGACCTTTAGGATATTCATGATTTTCAGGCATTTCTGTTTCAGGTGTTTTATATGCGGAATGAATGTCAGCTTTTCATCAAGTAACATGCCTAAAAATTTGTGTTCCTTTTTGAGAGAACTTGACACACCTTTAGGCTTAATACCAGGATCAGCATGAATCCCTCGCCTCCTTGAAAATACAACACAAGTACATTTTTCTGGATTAAGCTTAAATCAATTCCTGTCTGCCCAGTCAGCGAGTTTGTTGACACCAAGCTGGACTTGCCTCTCGCAAACCGACAGATTACAGGATTTGAAGGAGATTTGAACATCATCTACATTGACAGAGTAAGAAATGGTTGGTGGCAAGCCTTTCCAAAGAGAGTTCATTTTTTCAATAAACAGCGTGGAGCTCAAAACACCCCCTTGAGGCACACCGTTTTCCTGAACGTGAACTCGGGAGTATGTATTGCCCACTCAGACACGAAAAGTTTTTTTCTGACATGTAACTTGCAAGCGTATTTAACATGTTGTCGGACAAACCAAAAGACTTAAGGTCGCTAAGAATTCCATAGCGCCACGCAGTATCATACGCGTTTTCAATATCGAAAAATACGTTCATACAATACTGTTTATTATAAATGCATCTTTTATGTAGGATTCTAAGGCAACGAGTTGATCATTTGTAGATCGACCTGCCCTGAAGCCTGCCTGGCAGCTCTCAAGAAGTCCGTTGTACTCCAAAAAGTACACAAGCCTTCAGTTAATCATCTTCTCGAGGAGCTTACCCAGGCAGCTTGTCAGGGCGATAGGGCGATAACTGGCGGAGGAGTAGGGTCCTTCCCCTCCTTCAGAAAAGCAGTAACTATAGTCTCCCTCCAAGACCTGGGGATGTGCCCCGAGAGCCATATTTTGTTGTAAAGGTGAAGGAGTGCTACAAGAGTGTCTGTGTGCAGGTGTTGTATTATTGTATATGTTATGTTGTCTGGGCCTGGAGCTGAAGGCTTACAGTCGCTCAGAGCAGCCCGTAGTTCATGAAGCGAGAACCCGGAGTTATAAGTGGCTGATCTGTTGTTATCACATAATGGCTTCTTTTCAGCGGCGGTTGTATGTTTCAGGAAAGTGTTTATGTAATGTGCGGAACTGGACACGTATTGGAAATGTTGTGCGAGTGTGTTAGCCTGGTCTTCGAGCGTGTCTCCTGTTGGGCTAACCAGGGGCAGGCTGTGTGTCGGTTGCGCTTTAATTTCCGTCCAGACTTTGTGTGTGTCAGTGTACGAGTTTTAAGGCACGCCAACTCTCCCTCTTTTCCTCACGGTGCACGCGCTTCCCCCGGGCCTTCGCTCGTTTGAAAGATATCAGGTGATCTTGAAGTAGGGTATCGACGAAGGATACCCCACGCCTTGTTCTGGGCCTCTCGCGCCTGCCTACAGTCCTGGTTCCACCAGGGCCTCCTTTGGTTGCGTGTGGCACTGGAGACCTGGGGAATGAACTTTTCAGCGGCGTCAAGAATGTGCGGCGTGACCAATCGGGTTGCTTCCTCTATGTGTAGGTGTGTTATGGATGTGTGGGGTAGTTTAGATGTTTCTGTGAACGTGTTCCAATTAGCTCTCACTTCATTGAACTTTTTGTGGGAAGGGGAACTCTTTCGGTCTTATATATGACAGTGAGGTAGGGAAGTGGTCAGTACCGTACGGGTTGGTGTCCACCTCCCATTCGAGGGAAGGGAAGAGAACTGCTGAGCCGATAGCTAAGTCTAGGTGTGAGGAAGTGTTGCGTACTATGTTATGGTATGTATGCTGTTTCGTGTTAAATAGGCATGCTTCTAATCATGTTAACAACCTTTCAATGTTGCGACCCCGCGCATCTGTTCGAGAAGAGCCCCAGCGTACGTTGTGTGCATTCAGGTCACCTAATAGTATATAAGGTTCAGGTAACTTATCAATCAGAGTTTCGAAATCAGAACTTGTTAGTCGATTATCAAAAGGGATGTATATGGAGCATATTGTTACTAACCTGTGAAAGATTATCGTTCGGATGGCAACAGCCTCGAGGTCACTGCTCAGAGTGACCGGATGACATGCTAAGGATTTTTGCAATTATAGCTACACCACCAGAAGAAGTTGGGCACCCATCTCTGTGCTTTCTGAAAACCAGATAATTGTTGGGAAGTTGTCATGTTTTCTGCTTAAATGTGTTTCTTGTAGGCACATGACACTTGTTTGCTTGGCATGTAGTAACTTGTACACATCATCAAGATTTTTAAGAAGGCCTCTACAGTTTCATTGGATGATATTTTGTCTTCCCATTATAGCCATTTAAGAGCAACTGGAGTTATTTATGAGTGTGTATTCATGTTTTATCTCTCGCGACTTGTACTCTTGGGAGGGGCTTTTTGGGCCTGTGTGTTGACCTGGACGTTGAAGGCCGTTCTTTGCACTGCGATGCAGGCTGATACGGCCCGACGTCCATCTCATCTCCAGATGTCCGGGGTGTGCCCGACAGACTGGGCTCCCTGGACCTGGATGTAGCACCCTTTAGGGCGTTTTTTTCTTCAGCCACCACTGCCGAGGGCGTAGTGGGCGCCACGGGCAGGACAGGTGGTGGGGCGAGATTTGGAGAGGGTGTGGTTCCCTCCGTGTCCTTTTCCACAGGGCTCTCGGGTGTGTTCGCGACCTGTGATGCAGGAACAGGAGTGATTACGCTCCCATCAGCATGAGTGGCCACCTCAACCACTGCCGGTCCAGCAAGTGGCGTGGTGACCGGAGCGGCTGCCACAGGCACCCTCGTGGGGCGCGGAGACGGGAGCAAGTCAGCTGAGCTGTATTGCGTCGCCGCGGAAACCAGGCGCCGCTCCGCCCCCCGGAGAGCAGCGTCGGCGTACCTTCCGCAGCTGAAGAGTGCAAACCTATTCCGGGCATCCGGAAAGGTGGTGTTTTCATTGATCTTAAAAGTGATGATTTTTTTTCTTATTTGAATGTTTCACACGATCATGAATATGCTGCGTGAGGTACATGGCAGTTAGGGCAGGTGAAGTTGCTTGCGTCGCAGTTGTCTGTGAGATGGTCAAGTTGACACACTTTGCACATTTTGGTCTCCCCCGGCAAGAGTTCGTACTGTGCCCATACAGCTGGCATTTGTAGCGGCGGCGTGGGTTTGGCACGTACGGGCGCATGGGACATCGCACGTAATCTGCCGTCCAAGATTCTGGTAGTGGGGTTCTATCAAAGGTCAAAATTACGTGCTTTGCTTTATTCTACTTGCCATCTCGTTTTATTGTGATGCTGCGGGGCTGCTGTGACTCTTTGGTCACGCAGTCCTTCAAGGATGTTGGTTTCGATTTCGTTGATTAGATCAAGTTCGGAGATGATGACTTGAGAAGAGTTTAAGGTTCTGTGAGGTGTGATTGTAATTTCTAGACCATCGATGTTAGTTTTTTGAAGGAGCTCATTGGCCTGCTCTTTGTGGCTGACTTCAATCAGCACATCACGAGAAGTTTTTTCGCCTTGTAGTTTTTCCCAGCAACACTTTCAAGAAACTTTGCAACAAGGAAGACTGATTTTCCCATTTACAGGGGTTTCTTTGTCAAGAGATTGCATAATGAGGAAGCAAGGAAAGATGTCATTGCTTCGGAGGTCAATGTTCAGAAGAGGTTTGGAAGTTACTTCGGTGCGGGCCCCTTTGAGAACCCGATCATTTGGTTTGGGGGGTTTAGAGAATACCATAAGCTATAGTATAAAAGCAGGGGAGAGTGGTACTTTCTTCGCTCGGGTAACCCTGATACCGAGAGAGGCCCCGGAGCTCTATGCCTGGTAAACAGACAGGGAGTCCATCCGCCGGAGCCTGACCTGAGCTCCGACGGCCACCCTTTGTGGTTTCTACCCTTCACATTAAAACTCGGAGCCACGGTAGATTACAGCAAGTGTATGGGGGGTCCGGGTACGCGGTATCGTCAGTAAAGCCACCAAGATTTTCTCAATGTGCTCCGTGCGGGGATACTGCTCTTACGGGCCACTACGAAGAACTCACCCGCCCAACGACTCAGCCACCCAAAAGGATCGTCTGCGAGTACGACGAGCACGCGGCATTTACATTGGTAGAATCAAGCGGCCATTCCTTCTGGTTAAGCCGTGCCAGCGGATCGCCGCAAGACGCCTGCGCTAGCTGGGAAAAAAAATCCTCACCAGCGACTCCACTAAGTATAAAGGCACCGCTCGAAGCTCGAAGCACCGCTCGAAGCTGTAGCACTGGGACTATGCCGGTTGCTATTCTGTTCAAACTCATTGTGCATATCGTCACGCTGCTTCTCTTACGAGGCAACTACGAAGAACCCACCCGCCCACCAACTCAGCCACCCACAAGAATCGTCTACGACTACGAAGGGCACGTGGTGTTTACATCGGTGGTATCAAGAAGAAATTCCATGTGGATAAACCGCTCTAGCGGATCGCCGCAAGGCACATGGGCGGAGCCCGGAAAGGTTAGAGCCTCACCAGTGATTCCACTGCGTATAAAGTCACCGCTAGAAGTTCTGGAGATGAAATGGCACGGCAGCACCGCGACCATGCTGGTTGCTAATCCGTTCACACGTATTGTGCAGATCGTGATGTTTTTGCTGTTACCAGACAACTAGAAGAAGAAGAAGAAGAAGAAGAAGGCTTTATTTTTCAGCAGACGTTGTTACAATCCCTGCTGAAGGGGCAGGAGCTAAAGGCATTGAGTGCCTGACGAGGGCTCCTGACGCTCTGGAGTCAGGAAGAAGCTACCGGCCACCGACTCAGCCAGCCAAAAGGATCGTCTGCGACTACGAGTGGCCCGTGGCGCTTACATCGGTGGTATAGAGTATAAAGCCACCGCTTAAAGCACTCCCGATGAAAGGGCAGGACAGCAATGCGACCGTGCAGGTTGCTAATTCGTTGACACTTTTTGTGCAGATCCTCACGCTGCTGCTCTTACCAGGCCACTACGAAGAAACAACCCGCCCACCCCTCAGCCACCCACAAGGATCGTTAGTAGGTACGACGTGCACGTGGCGTTTACATCGGTGATATCAAGCGGCAATTTCTTCTGGTCAAGCCACTCCAGCGGATCGCCGCAGGGCGCCTGCGCGGAGCCTGGAACGGGGCAAGCCTCACCAGCGACACCTACTGAGTATAAAGCCACCTCTGGAAGAACTGGAGATGAAAGGTCTTGGCAGCACCGCGACCATGTGGGTTGGTAATCCGTTCACATTTATTCTGCAGATCGTGATGCTGTTGCCGTTAAAAGGCAAATTCAAAGAGCTACCACCCACCGACTCACCCACCCACATGTACCATCGGCGACTATGAAGGGCACGTGGCGTTTACATCTACAATTTTTTAAATCCTAAAGTTTTCTATCAGCAAAACGCGTGATTTCTGACAAACAGTACGGATTTCAAAAAAACAAATCATCTGAAACGGTGTGAATAACAGTTAAAGACCAAATTATTAGTAATATCGAAAATCGCGTGTACACTGTTGGCATATTTCTCGATTTTTGAAAAGACATCAATTCTATCAAGCACGATATTTTGTTATATAAACTTGAAAAGTATGGCTTCAGGGGCCCTGCATTAGATCTTATCCGCAGCTATCTCCACAGCAGATTTCAATTCACGTGTTTACACGGACACAGCTCCGACATCCGTCTTATTAAATATGGAGTGCCGCAAGGATCAATTTTAGGCCCTTTGTTGTTTAATTTGTATATCAACGACCTAATTAATATCCCTTTAACAGGGGACATCGTTTTGTATGCTGATAATGCCAATATATTCTTTTCTGGGGGGAACCTTGAACAGCTTGAAATTATCTCTAACAATTATATTCATGAACTTAGCAAATGGCTTCATATAAACAGACTCGCACTGAATACAAGAAAAACCAAATTCATGCTGTTTTAACCCCCAAAAAATGGTAAGGTAGGAAATACGGCTTCAGAATTGTGGTACGGCACTACAGAACGTCAGTAGCACCTCATTCTTAGGCGTAACATTCAACAAACACCTCTCCTGGACCAATAACATCAGCAATATTCGTGTAAAGGTAGCACGATCGGTCAGCATGCCACGCAGTCTTGATAATTTTTTACCTGGTGGGTTTAGGGTGCAGTTATATTACTCTATTATACACTCACATTTTACATATTGTGTGCTGTTATGGGGTATCGGTAACAAATGTGATATTGATAATCTTTCTGTTTTGCAGCGCCGAGCCATTCACTTACTAAACCAGACAAACAAATATATTACTTCGGGGAATCATATGATGCAGTACAATATAACAGATATAAAACAAACCTTTTTGCTCAAACTTGCTGTGTTCGTTTACAAGCAAGTGTCCTTAAACTACGATGTATTCTTTAATAAATTCCTAAATAGAACTACTGGGTATTCGCTACGTCACACATATGTTGTTGTAGACAGGCCACGTACAAATTACGGCATGCAGATGATGGAATATTTCATAATGAAGCTTTGCAATGAATACGCTTATGTTATTTCAATTGCCAAGACTTGCCGGAATCTTCGCAAATTGAAAAGTACTGCTCCAGTCCTGTTTCTTTCCGCGAATGAGTTATCATTACAATGATGCAAATTCGTATGTTAAGTACTTGAAGTTCCATCTTTGTACTCGTGTTTCATTGTATTGGTTTATGTTGCCTGAGCTGATGTGGGCTCGTACTAAAAATTATGACGTGATTGCTATATATTACGTTATTCTGCGGGTATTCTAGAGAAATGTTTTTTTCCTTTCTTCATATGTCAGAAGACTATTTGTATATTATTTGCTGTTTTGTACACTGCAGCTGCTTCTGTTGCTGCTCAAGCGGGGTTAAGCCTAGTCAGAAGGGTATACCTCCTTTTGCTTTGCCTCGCCGTCATTTCTGTATTGTACTGCCCAAACGAACAATAAAAAAAAAACGAATAAACAAATGTCGGCGGTATAAAATGGGACTGCCTTCTGGTTAAGCAGCTCCAGGGGATCGCCGCTAGGCGCCTGCGCGGAGACTGGAAGGGGACATCCTAACCAGCGACACCACTGAGTATAAAGCCACCGCTTGAAGAACTGGAGATAAAAGGGCATGGCTGCACTTCGACCATGCGGCTTGCTAATCCGTTCACACTTATTGTGCAGATCGTCACGCTGCTGCCCTTACCAGGCAACTACGAACAACCCACCCGCGCTCCGACTCAGCCACCCAAAAGTACCGTATGCGACTTCGACGAGCACGTGGCGTTTGCATCGGTGGTATTAAGCGGCAATGCCTTGTGGTTAAGCCACTCCAGAGGATCGCTGCAATGCGCCTGCGCTGAGCCTGGAAAGGGATAAGCCACACCAGCGACACTACCTAGTATAAAGCCATCGCTCAAAGTACTGGAGAAGAAAGAGCGCGGCAGCACTGCGACCACGCAAGTTGCTAATCCGTCCACACCTAGTGTGCAGATCGTCACGCTGCTGCTGTTACCAAGCAACTACGAAGAACCCACCCGCCCACCGCCGCCGCCACCCACAAGGATCGTCTGCAACTACGACGTGCATATGGCGTTAAAATGGGTTGTATCAAGCGTCAATTCCTTCTGGTTCATCATCTCCGTCGGATCACCGCAAGGTGCCTGCGCGGAGCCTGGAAAGGGACAAGCATTACAAGCGACACCACTGAGTATAAACGCCACCGCTAGAATAACTGGAGATAAAAGTACATGGCAGCACTGTGACCATGCGGGTTGCTAATCCATTCACACCTATTGTGCAGATCGTGACGCTGTTGCTGTTAAGAGGCAACTGTGAAGAACCTACCTGCCCACCGACTCATCCACTCACAATTACCGTTTGCTACGGTGGTTTGCAACGGTGGTGCCGTTTGCAACGGTGGTATCAAGCGGCAATGCCATGTGGATGAGCCCCTCCAGTGTATCGGCGCAAGCATTTGCGCGGAGCCTGGAAAGAGACAAGCCACACGAAGGACAGTACTGAGTATAAGGCACCGCTGGAAGTACTGAAGATGAAAGGGCACGACAGCACTGCGACCATGCGGGTTGCTAATCCGTTCACAGTTATTGTGCAGATCGTCATGCTGTTCTTACAGGCAACTACGAAGAGCCCACCCGCCCACCGACTCAGCCACCCACAAGGATCGTCTGCGACTACGACGTGCACGTGGCGTGTACATGGGTGGTGTCAAGCGGCAAATCTTTATGGTTGCCGCTCCAGCTGATCGCCGCTAGGCGCCTGCGCGGCGTGGAAAGGGACAAGCCTCACCAGCGACTCCATTGAGTATAAAGCCACCACTCGAAGCACACAAAGGAACTTCAGCACCGCGACCGTACTGGTTGCTAATCCGTTCACACTTATTGTGCAGATCTTCCCGCTGCTGCTTTTACCAGGCAACTACGATGAAGCCACTAAACCTCCGACTCAGCCAGCCACAAGGATCGCCTGCGACTACGAGGAGCAAGTGGCGTTTACCTCGGTGCTATCAGGCGGAAGTGCCTTGTGGTAAAGCCGCTCTAGCGGATCGCCGCAAGGTGCCTGTGCGGAGCCTGGAAAGTCACATGCCTCACAGTGACTCGATTTCGTATAAAGCCACCGCTCGAAGCACTGGAGATGAAAAGGCACTGTGGCACCGCAAAAATGCGGGTTGCTAATCCGTTCATACTTATTGTGCCCATCGCCCACCGACTCTGCCAGCCACAAGGATCGTCTGCGACTACGAAGGGCACGTTGCGTTTACATCGGTGGTATCGAGTATAAAGCCGCCGCTTGAAGCACTGGAGATGAAAGGGCTGGCAGCAATGCCACCATGCGGGTTGCTGATATGTTCACACTTTTTGTGCAGATCCTCACGCTGCAGCTCTTATCAGGCAACTACGAAGAAACCACCCGCCCACCGATTCAGCCACACACAAGAATCGTTACCGACTACGACAAGAACGTGGCCTTTACATAGGTGGTATCAAGCGTCAAATCCATCTGGTTCATCAGGTCCAGCGGATCACCGCAAGGCGCCTGCACCGAGACTGGAAAGGGACAAGCTTCACCAGCGACACCACAAAGTAAAAAGCCACCGTTCGAAGCACTGGATATGAAAGAGCGCGCCAGCACTGCGGCCATGCGGGCGGGTAATCTGTTAAACTTATTGTGCAGATCGTTACCCTGCTGCTGTTACCAGGCAACTACGAAAACTCCACCCACCCACCGACTCGGCCACTCGCAAGGATCGTTTACGACTACGACAAGCACATGGCGTTTACTTCGGTGGTATCAAGAGGTAATTTCTTGTGGTTAAGCCACGCCAGCGAATCGAGGCAAGGCGCCTCCGCGGAGCCAAGAAAGGGACAACCGTCACGAACGACTCCTCTGAGTATGAAGCCACCGGTCGAAGCACTGGAGATTAAAGGGCACGGCAGCCCCGCGACCACACAGGTTGCTAATCTCTTCACACTTATTGTGCAGATCGTGATGCTGTTACTGTTACCAGGTAACTGCGAAGAAGCTACCCGCCCACACTCGGCCAGCCACAAGGATCGTCTGCGACTACGACGACATGTGGCGTTTACATCGGTTGTATCGAGCGGCAATGTCTTTTTGTTAAGCCGCTTCAGTAGACAGCCGCGAGGTTCCTCCGCGGAGCCTAGAAAGGGACAACCCTCACCAGCGACTCCACTGAGTATAAAGCCACCATTCGAATTACTGGAGATGAAAGGGCACGGCAGCACCGCGACCATGCTGGTTGCTAATCTGTTCAAAGTTATTGTTCTCTATCGTCATGCGGCTGCTGTACGAGGCAACTACGAAGAACCCATCCGCCCGCAGACTCAGCCACTGACAAGGACCTTCAGCGACTACGACGAGCACGTGGCGTTTACATCGGTGGTATGAAGCGGCAATGCCTTGTGGATAAGCCGCTCCATCGGATCGCCTCAAGGCGCGTGCGTGGAGCCTGGAAAAGGAAAAGCCTCACGAGGGACAGTAGTGAATGTAAAGCCAGCATTCGAAGTACTGAAGATGAGAGAGCACGGCAGAACTGCGACCATGCGGGTTGCGAATCCGTTCACAGGTATTGTGCAGATCGTCATAATGCTCTTACAGGCCACTACGAAGAACCCACCCGCCCACCGACTCAGACAGCCACAAAGATTGTCTGCGACTATGAGGAGCAGACGCGTTCACATTGGTGCTATCAAGCGGAAATGCCTTGTGGTAAATCCGCTGTAGCGGTTCGCCGCAAGGTGCCTTCGCGGAGCCTGGAAAGGGACAACCCTCACCACCGACTCCTCTAAGAATAAATGTACCGCTCAAAGCACTGGAGATGAAAGGGCAGGCAACCATCACAACCATGCGGGTTGTAATTCGTTCACTCCTATTGTGCAGATCGTGATGCTGTTGCTCTTACCAGGCAACTGCGAAGAAACTACCCGCCCACTGAATCAACCAGCCACAAGGCTCCTGTGCGACTTCGAGGGCACGTGGCGTTTACATCGGCCGTATCAAGCGGAAATGCCTTGTATTTAGGCCGCTCTAGCGGATCGGCGCAAGGTGCGGAATCCTGAAAGGTACAATCCTCAGCAGGGACCCGACTGTGTATAAAACCACCGCTCGAAGCACTGGAGATGAAAAGGCACTGCAGCACTGCGACCATGCGGGTAGCTAATCTGTTCAAACTTACTGTGCATATTGTCACGCTGCTGCTCTTAAGAGGCAGCCACGAAGAACCCACCCGCCCACTGAATCAGCCAGTCACAAGGATCCTCTGCGACTACGAGGGCACGTGGCGGTTACACCGGTGGTATCAAGCGGCAATGCCTTGTGGTTAAGCCACTCCAGCGGATCGCCGCAATGCGCCTGCGCGGAGCCTGGAAAGGGACAAGCCTCACCTGCAGCACTACTGAGTATAATGCCATCGTTCGAAGCACTGTAGATGAAATGGCGCGGCAGCACTGCGACTATGTCGGTTGCTAATCCGTTCATACCCATTGTGCAGATCGTCACGCTGCTGCTGTTATCGGGCTTTACGAAGAACCCAGCGGACCACCGACTCATCCATATTCGCAGCAGCGGCAGCAGGAGCACCGACGTTTTAAGAGCCTCGCTGTGTAATCGTTGCAGATTAAAAAAACGCCACTGTGTCGTGACGCGCCGTCGCAGCAGGAAACCACTACGGCCTGGGTATCGCCGATCTTTAGGTCCTTATCAGCGGGCCCAATCCGGATGGGGACATCGCCGCTACATCAGCGGGTGCTGTTGTCGAGTCTGCGTGCTATAAGAAGCAAGCTGCGCACTCTGGCCGTCAAATTGGCAGCTGGGGCAGCAGAAGCACGGACAATGTTTCTGAGCCTCGCCGCGTAATTTTTGCAGGTTGGTGTTTATCTTGACCTTACAACTGTATTCAAATTTGTTTCAATGCTGCTGTTGCTGCCAAGGTGTGACTATGTCTTGAAACACGGTGTGCCAGAAATGCCAAGAAGCATTCACTGAGTCTGATCTGACTGTTGCATGTAGTGAATGCGACTGCAGATACCACATTGGCAATTGTGCTGGTATTTCAGCAAAGAGTGTCGAAGCAAAGGGCGAAGTCTACTGCAAAGCTTGGCGCTGTGCAAAGTGCAGAGGTGCAAAAATGCGCTCACAACCAGTTGAACAGTTGAGCAGCGATTCTGACATGCAAAGTATAAGAATATGGCTCAAAGCCGTTATTGAAAAGCTAGATTAGGTACTGGTAGTGAAAGCAACGGTCGAAGATATTGAGGATTTGCTGCAGTTCATGAGTGAGCAGTATAACGAACTCCTCGCTCGTACAGAGCAAATGAACGGGCCGTCAAAGACATGCAACGGAGGCTAAACAAACTTGGAACTCGAGATAAAAAAATTACTAATCTTGAATCTCTAGTTGACAATCTAGAGTGGAGGAGCCGACAACCGAACCTAGAATTCATGGATTGGAAGTGACAAAAAATCAGGACTTGCTGGCTAAAATAAATGCGCTATCGGACAAACTTTAGCTTTCATCCCTTTCGAAGGATATTGTAGTCACAATTCAACGCTTTCCAGCGAGGCGAGATAAGATCCCGGTCATAATCTGCTGCTTTGCCAACCTTGCAGATCGAGAGAACTGTGGAAAATTCTAAAGAAGCTTGTACGCTCCTATGACAGCCCATTTATACTAGAAAACGTGACACGAACAACCCGGCCTTTGGTTTTCGAGGGCGAAAACTGGGTGAAAGAGGAACATTTTAAGTATGTGTAGCACAACAACGGACAAGTGGTTTTAAGGAAGGCTGACCAAGACAAAGTTGCAGCTGTCACGTGTGCTGGTGACTTAAGCAAGCTGGTGTCATAAGTTAGCTAAGCAAAATGAATGAACATGCGAAATAATCCTCTTAAATCGTATATTTTGCACCATGACTTTGAAACTGCTTTAGGGAGGACATAATAGCAATCCTTCAAATGTGTTCATCTGAATGTGCAATCTATTACAAGTAAGGAGTCTAACCTAACTTCTTTGTTCCAGCAATAAGGGCATGACTTTGATGTCTTAATTTTAAGCGAAACGTGGACTACCGCTGAATCAAATGTTTTCCATCTTCCGTCTTACAAGACATTCTATATGAATCGCACGTGCAGTAGTGGTGGCGATGTTTGTATTTTATTAAGACAAGGCTTCAATTCCGAATTGATTGAAGAATTTTGTGTAGTCAAAAACGACTGTGAATTCCTCGGTGTAAAGTTTACGGTATAATACTTGCTGTCTGCTATCAGCCCCCCAGCGGGATGATACCACCTTTTCTTGATTTTCTTGAGTTATTCCCGGATTTTGTAGGTAGAAATAGGTTTGACGTCATCTTAGGTGGCGATTTGAATGTAAATATAATCGAGCACAATTCCACACAAACAAAATTAAATGTGGTGTTAATCTCTAGTGGTCTTTCAAATGTGATCAACCTTCCGACTAGAATAACGCCTACTTCATCGTCACTGATCGATCTTTTCATACCGAACATATGTTCCGAAAAATTATGAAGTAGGGTAACTGCAGCGGAAATAAGTAATCACTTGCCAATATTTCTATGCTCGATAAAAAATATGCCACTCAAAAAGCATCAGATTACGGACTCATTTCAATACATAAATAAAAAAAATCTTTCTCTATTCAGCGAAAAAATTTCGAGTGCAGTTTGGAAGAGTGTACTTAGAAAAAGTGATGCAAACAGGGCGTACGACGAAGGCTCCTCCGCGGAGCCTCGAAAGGGACAACCATCACCAGCGACTCCACTGAGTATAAAGCCACTGCTCGAAGCACAGGAGATTAGAGGGCACAGCATCACCACGAACATGCGGGTTGCTTATCCGTTCAAACTTATTGTGCAGATCGGGATGCTGTTGCTTTTACCAGGCAACTGCGAAGAAGCTATCCGCCCACCGACTCAGTCAGCCACAAGGATCGTCTGCGACAGCGAACGCCACGTGGCGTTTACATCGGAGGTATCCAGAAGAAATGCCATGTAGTTAAACCGCTCTAGCGGATCGCCGCAAGGCGCCTGCACCGAGCCCGGAAAGGTACAAGACTCAGCAGTGACTCCACTGAGCATAAAGCCACCGCTCGAAGTTCTGGAGATGAAAGGGCATGGCAGCACCGAGACCATCCCGGTTCTTAATTCGGTCACACTTACTGTGCAGATCGTCACGCTGCTGCTGGTAAAAGGCAACTACCCACCCGCCCACCGACTCAGCGAGGCACAAAGATTGTCTCCGAATACGAGGAGCAAGTGGCGTTTACATCGGTGTTATCAAGCGGAAATGCCTTGTGGTAAGACACTCTAGCGGATCGCCGCAAGGTGCCTGCGCGGAGCCTGGAAAAATAAAAGCCTCAGAGCGACTCTACTGAGTATAAAGGCACCCCTCGAAGCACTGGAGATCAAAGGCATGGCAGCACCACGGCCATGCCAGTTGCTAATCCGTTCACCCTTATTTTGCAGATCACCACGCTGCTTCTGTTACAAGGCAACTACGAAGCACCCACCCGCCTACCAGCTCAGCCACCCACAAGGACCTTCGGCGACTACGACGAGCACGTGGTGTTTACAGCGGTGGTATGAAGCGGCAATGCCTTGTGGTTAATCCGTTCCAGCGGATCACCGCTAGGCGTCTGCGCGGAGCCTAGAAAGGGACAAGCCTCACCAGTGACACTACTTAGTGTAAAGCCATAGCTCGAAGCATTGGAGATGAAAGGGCACGGCAGCACTGCGACCATGCGGTCTGCTAATCCCTTGACACTTATTGTGCATATCGTCACGTTGCTGCTCTTACCAGTCATCTACGAAGAACCAACGCGATCACCTACTCAGGTACCCACAAGGATCGTCTGCGACTACGACGATCACGTGGCGTTTACATCGGTTGTACCGAGCGACAACGTCTTTAGTTTCAGCCACTTTAGCAGATTCCCGCAAGGCTCTTCCGCGGAGCGTGGAAAGGGACAACCCTTAGCAGCGACTCCAATGAGTGTAAAGGCAGCGCTCAAAGCACTGGAGATCAAAGGCACGGCAGCACAACGACCAAGCCAGCGTACACACTTATTGTGAAGATCGTCACGCTGCTGCTGTTACCAGGCAAATACGAAGAACCCACCCGCACACCGACTCAGCCAGCCGCAAAGATTGTCTGCGACTACGAAGAGCAAGGGGCGTTTACATGGGTGGTATCAAGCGGAAATGCCAGGTGGTATAGCCGCTATAGCGGATCACCGCAAGGTGCTTGCGCAGAGCCTGGAAAGGGACAACTCTCAGCAGCGACCTTACTGAGTATAAAGCCACCGCTCGAAGCACTGCAGATTAAACGGCACGGCAGCACTGGGACCATGCGAGTTGCTAATCCATTCGCAATTATTGTGGAGATCGTCACGCTGCTGCTCTCACCAGTCAAGTAAGAAGACCCCACCCACCCACCTACTCAGCCACTCACATGGATCGTCTGCGACTACGACGAAACGTGGCGTTTACATCCGTTGTATTGAGTGGCAATGTCGTTTGTTTCAGCCGCTTCAGCAGATCACCGCAAGGCTCCTCCGCGGAGCTTAGAAAGGAACACCCTCACCAGCGACTCCACTAAGTGTAAAGCCACTTCCCCAAACAGTGGAGATGAAAGGGCACGACAGCCCCGCGGAGAGTCGGGTTGCTTATCCGGTGACACTTATTGTGCGGATCGTGATGCTGTTGCTTTTACAAGGCAGTTGCGAAGAAGCTACCCGCCCACCGACTCAGTCAGCCACAAGGATTGTCTGCGACTACGAAGGGCACGTGGCGTTTACATCGGTTGTATCAAGGGGAAATGCCATGTGGTTAAACCACTCCAGCTGATCGCCGGAACGCGCCTTCGCGTAGTTTGGAAAGGTACAAGCCTCAGCAGCCACTCCACTGAGTATAAAGACATCGCTCGAAGCACTGGAGATGAAAGGGCATGGCAGCACCGCGAACATGCGGGTTGCCTATGCGTTCACACTTCTTGTGCAGATCGTCACGCCGCTGCTCTTACCAGCAACTACGAAGAACCCACCCCCCCACCGACTCAGCCACCCAGAAGGATCGTCTGCGACTACGACGACCACGTGGCGTTTACATCGGTGGTATTAGGCGGCAATTCCTTCTGGCTTATCCGTGCCGGCGGATCGCCGCAAGGTGCATGCGCGAGTTTGGAAAGGGAAAAGCCTTACCAGCGTTTCCACTGAGTATAAAAGGACGGTTTGAAGCACTGGATATGAAAGGGCATGGCAACACGGCGATCATGCGGGTAGCTACTTCGTTCACACTTATTGTGCAGATCGTCACGCTGCTGCTCTTTCCAGGCAACTGCGAAGACGGCCCCCCCACCGATTCAGCCACCCACATGGATCGTCTGCGAATACAATGACACGCGGTGTTTACATCGGTTGTAACAAGCGGCAATGTCTTTTGGTTCAGCCCCTTCAGCATATAGCCACGAGGCTCCTGCGCGGAGCCTGGAAAGGGACAACCCTGACCAGCGACTTCACTGAGTATAGAGGCACAGCTCGAAGCACTGGAGATGAAAGGCACGGCAGCACCGCGACCATGCCGGTTGCTAATCCGTTCACACTTATTGTGCAGATCGTCACGCAGGTGGTGTTACCAGGCAACTAAGAAGCACCGACCCGCCCACCGACTCATCCAGCAACAAAGATTTTCAGCGGCTACGAGGAGCAAGTGGCGTTTACATCGGCGGTATCAAGCGGAAATGCCTTGTGGTAAAGCCGCTCTAGCGGATCGCCTTAAGGTGCCTGTGCGGAGCCTGGAAAGGTACAAGGCTCACAGCGACTACACTGAGTATAAAGCCACCGCTCGAAGCACTGGTGATGAAAAGGCACTGTAGCACTGCGACTGTGCGGGTTGCTAATCTGTTAAAACTTGTTGTGCCAGGCTGCTGTTCTTACGAGGCAACTGCGAAGAACCCAACCGCCCACCAACTCAGCCACCCACAAGGACCTTCGGCGACTACGACGAGCACGTGGCGTTCACAGCGGTGGTATCAAGCGGCAATGCCTTGTGCCAAAGCCGCTCAGCGGATTGCCGCAAGGCGTCTTCGCGGAGCCTGGAAAGGGACAAGCCTTACCAGTGACACTACTGAGTATAAAGCCATCGCTCGAAGCACTGGAGATGAAAGGGCACGGCAGCACTGCAGCCATGCGGGTTGATAATCCCTTCACACTCAGTTGTGCAAATCGGCAGACTGCTGCTCTTATCCGGCAACTACGAAGAACCCACGCGCCCACCGGCTCGGCCTGCAACAAGAGTCGATTGCGAATACGAGGAGCACGTGGCGTTTGGATAGCTGATATTGCCGCGAACCATACATTGGGTTTGCTTATTTGTGTTTTGCTTTTACCGCCCGGCTGCGCCGGTCTGCGCTATCTCTGCGCCAAGGGAAGCGCGTGTTCCATTCTTTCTTTCTGTGCCGCATGCGTTATCTGTTGTGATGGGGAGAGCGTTCCGATCTAACGTGAACGGCCCAGAATGATCTTCCTGGATCTACTATGTTCTCGATGCGAATCGACGTTTCGAGAACCACGCGCGCCGAAAGATAAAAGGCCTGCAGTGCGGACGCCGGGGCATTCGATTCGACGACACTCGCCGGTGCAAGTCACTTTGTTGACCGCTGCTTCGCCGCCTCTGTATTCTTTTGAGTTGTTAGGGGAGCACAAGTTCGCTCCAATAAACGTGTTTCTCATTCAACACAACTGCATCGTCCTTGTCTTCGTGACATCTGGTGGAGGTGCGGGGTACGCACCCTTCATGCCCACTACAACCTCGAAAAGCCGCCAAGCCAGTCCAACAAGAGCCAGCCCCCGCCTGCAAGATTTACCGCCCGAGTTCGGTTTGATGCCAGAAGGCCCCAAGAAAAGGAACGCTGCAACCAACACCATGGTGCAAGAAACAACGTCGCCAATCGTCCTGCAGCAGCCCCGGGAACCGCCATCGTTCCGAGGAGCCCCCGCAGAAGACCCAGAAGAATGGTTGGAGAAACTGGAGCGCGTCCGGAAATTCAACAGGTGGGACGACGCAGAAACGTTCCGGCACGTTTTCTTTTACTTGGAAGATTCGGCTCGCACTTGGTTCGAGAACCACGAGAGCTCCTTGACAAACTGGGCTCAGTTCAAAAGCGAGTTTACTAAGACCTTCACTACCGTCGTGCGGAAAGAAAGAGCCGCCCTTTTGTTGGAAACACGCACGCAACACCCCAACGAAGGTGTCGTGATCTTCGTTGAGGAGATGAAGCAGCTATTTCGCCGCGCGGACCCCGAAATGACGGAAGAAAAGAAGTTGCGCTTCTTAATGCGCGGAGTGAAGGAGGAACTGTTTGCTGGACTTGTCCGAAATCCGCCCAAAACCGTCGCCGAATTCGTGACCGAAGCTAGCACCATTGAGAAAGCCCTCGAAATGCGTGCTAAGCAGTATGACCGCAACTTTGTTGGCGCGGCCAATGCGAACGACTTTGGCAGCACGCGGATCCCGGCCGACAGCCTACGCGAGACTATCCGCACAATAGTGAGAGAGGAGCTGCGGAAACTTCTCCCAACGCCGCCGCAGCCCCAAGTCGCTTCCCTCACCGACGTGATTAGAGAAGAAGTGCAACAAGCGTTGGGAACTTCTACGCCATCCGAGGTACCCCGAGAGCCACAAGCTATGACATACTCCGCGGCTGTTCGTCGACCCCGCCCTGCTCCAACACGCCGTCAAGAGGCCCCGCCGTACCGCCGCCCACTGTCACCCGCCCGACCCCCGGTAGCCCGAAACCAGACGCCGAGGAAGACGGACGTATGGCGAACTCCCGATAACCGTCCTCTGTGCTACCACTGCGGAGAGGCCGACCACATTTACCGTCGCTGCCCATACAAGAGACTCGGACTGCGTGGTTTCTCCGTCGACGCACCTCGCCCTCTCCCTGGCCAACGACCACGTGAGATCGACGAGTATCTATCTGAAACCAGCCGTGGCCCAGCGCGTTTCAACCGTTCGCCGTCGCCCTACCCCTACCAATCGCCGAACCGCCGTAGCAACGCTGACTTCGCCCGTGGAAGGTCCCCCAGCCCACGCGGGGGAAACTAAAGGCGGCAACTTCTGGAGGTGAAGTTGCTCTACGGCGAAAAACTAGAAACCCTCCAACGACGCAAGGACGCGCTGAAGACAGTGATTCACGACATGCCCTCATCCCGACGACCCGACCTAACCCTGACGAGACTCCCGAACACGACGACAGCTACACGGCGCGACGCGTACCCGACCTGACCGAGACGTCCGTTGAGAAGACGACGACAACGACGATGCACAGTGCCCGACCATCAACACGTACAAGCAGAGATACGACGCCCCGACGAACCCGGAACTCGAGGACGACTGCATCTGACGTCAAGGTGTCCATCGACGGCTTTGACGTAGTCGCCCTCGTAGACACGGGAGCTGACTATTCGGTAATGAGCGGACCATTTGCGTCTAAACTGAAGAAAGTTATGACCAGATGGGACGGTCCGCACATACGCACAGCAGGAGGCCACCTCGTGACGCCAAGTGGAACGTGCACATCGCGCGTCACCATAGACGGCACAACGTACCCTGCGGCGTTCGTCGTTCTGTCTAACTGCTCCCGCGACGTGATTCTCGGAATGGACTTTTTGACGGACAACGGCGCAATAATTGATCTGCAGACCAAGTCGATAACATTTTCCTCCAATCACTCCACGACGCCGCAGCCGAACCCCGATCACCGTGCTGCTGTCAGGATCGCCGACGATCACATCACCCTGCCACCCCGCGCAAGCTTGATGATCGCCGTCTACTGTGAGGATGCTGCTTCTGACATTGACGCTATCGTAGAGAGTGATCGAAGGTTGCTTCTCGACCGCGGTGTCTCCGTCGCAAGAGGCATTGCGCACTTTAAGCAACGCCAATCTCACGTTTTGGTCACTAATTTCACCGAAGAGTACCAGCATTTAAACAAGGGAGCTGCAATTGCGTTCCTCGAAGAAACGCAAGAAGCAAGTGATGTGATCGCAGTCGCCGACTTTGAACGCACACCCGTAGAAACATTCAAGCTCCCGCAGCCATTCGACGTGAATCCGGCGCTACCGCAAGAACAACGGAAAAAATTATTGGCTTTGCTGCGTCGCTATAGCGAATGTTTTTCGTCGAGCGCAAAACTACGTCAGACCCCTCTAGCGAAGCACCGAATAATAACCGAAGATGGAGCCCGACCTACCCGACAGTCACCGTACCGCGTCTCTTCACACGAACGGGAAGCCATCCGGACTCAAGTCGACGACATGCTGAGCGATGACATTATACAGCCATCGAAAAGCCCCTGGGCTGCGCCCGTCGTACTCGTAAAGAAAAAAGACGGCACATTAAGGTTTTGCGTTGACTACCGGCGACTGAACAAAATCACGAAAAAGGACGTGTACCCCCTCCCCCGAATCGACGACGCCCTCGACCACCTCTGCCACGCGAAGTACTTCTCATCGATGGACCTGAAGACCGGCTACTGGCAAATAGAAGTGGACGAGAGAGACCGAGAGAAGACTGCATTTATAACCCCAGACGGCCTATACGAGTTCAAGGTGATGCCGTTTGGGCTGTGCACAGCACCAGCGACGTGTCAAAGAGTCATGGACACTGTGCTAGCTGGCCTTAAGTGGCACACCTGCCTCGTATACCTCGACGACGTAGTGGTATTCGCCCGGACTTTCGACGAACACCTTGCAAGGTTGGAGTCTGTACTCGAGGCCATTCGTACGTCGGGGTTGACGCTGAAGCCTGAAAAGTGCCGTTTCGCATACGAGGAACTCAAGTTCTTGGGCCACGTCGTCAACGCCGCGGGAGTCCTACCTGACCCGGCAAAAACTTCAGCTATCGCGAACTTCCCTAGGCCGAAAGACAAGAAGGGCGTGCGAAGATTTCTCGGGCTGTGCGCATACTACCGGCGCTTCGTCGCAAACTTCGCACGCATTGCAGAGCCACTCACGCGCTTGACGAAAGACAGCACCCCTTTCAGCTGGGAAAACGACCAAGAAAAAGCATTCTCCGAGCTGCAAAAACGCCTGCAAAGCCCGCCCGTGCTCGCTCATTTCGACGAAAATGCCGAAACGGAAATGCACACGGACGCCAGTGATATAGGCTTGGGTGCCGTCCTTGTCCAAAAGCAAAGCGGCTGCGAAAGGGCAATCGCCTATGCCAGCCGTGGTCTGTCGAAGGAGGAGAAAAACTATTCTGCCTCTGAGAAAGAGTGCCTGGCTATTATATGGGCGATTTCAAAATTTCGCCCATACGTGTATGGAAGGCCATTCAAGGTTGTAACAGACCACCATGCGCTGTGTTGGCTCGCCAATTTGAAGGACCCCTCTGGCCGTCTTGGGCGGTGGAGCTTGCGCCTGCAGGAGTTCGACGTTACAGTCGTTTATAAATCCGGCAGGAAACACTCCGACGCCGACTGCCTGTCCCGCGCCCCCGTCGACCCACCACCAGAAGACTCTGATGAAGACAGCGCGTTCTTCGGGATCGTGACGGAGAGCGACCTAGCCGCCCAGCAGCGTGCCGACCCCGACTTACGCGCCATAATCGAGTACCTCGAGGGATGCAACGTTGCCGTTCCTAGGACCTTCAAACGCAGCTTACCAGCATTCAGCCTGAGAAACTCCGTCCTCGTGAAGAAGAATTTCAGCCCCGGAACAAGGGCGAATTACCTTCTCGTCATCCCCGTGGACCTTCGTGACGAAATTTTGGAAGCGTGCCACGACGACCCGTCTTCCGGACATCTCGGCACAGCCCGCACTATTGGAAAAATCAAGGCGAGGTACTACTGGCCCGGCCTTACCTCTGACGTCACCCACTACGTCCGGAGCTGCCGTGACTGCCAGCGACGAAAAACGCCGCCGACAAGACCCGCCGGACTTCTGCAACCGATCGCCGTCCCATCGAGACCATTTCAACAGATTGGAATGGACCTTTTAGGCCCGTTCCCTACGTCACGATCACAGAACAAGTGGATTGTCGTAGCGACAGACTACATGACGCGCTACGCAGAGACCGCCGCTCTTCCGAGGGGGACTGCACAAGAAGTGGCAAAGTTCTTTATAAGCCAAGTTGTGCTGCGACATGGAGCCCCGGAAGTCCTAATCACAGACCGCGGAACGGCATTTACTGCGGAGCTGATGCAAGGAGTATTGCGCTACAGCAACACGGATCACCGAAGAACGACGGCGTACCACCCCCAAACGAACGGACTAACAGAACGTCTGAACAAGACAATCGCAGATATGCTGTCAATGTACGTTGACGTTGAACATAAGACTTGGGACGAAGTGCTCCCGTATGTCACGTTTGCGTACAACACGGCTATCCAGGAGACGACGCAGCTGACGCCGTTCGAGCTTGTCTACGGTAGAAGGCCGACTACGATGCTCGACGCCATGCTTCCGCACGTAGAAGACGACGACCTCAACGCCGACGTCCACGGATATCTTCAACGTGCGGAGGAGGCCCGCCAGCTCGCTCGAGTTCGTATAACGGACCAGCAGCTGGTGGATGCGGGCCGCTACAACCTCCGACGCCGAGACGCCGAGTACCAACCAGGGGATCGTGTGTGGGTTTGGACTCCCATTCGACGACGCGGACTCAGTGAGAAGCTCCTGCGACGCTATTTCGGACCCTACCAGATTCTACGACGTGTTGGCCAACTTACCTACGAAGTGATCCCTGATGGTGACTCCGGCACATCACGACAACGCAGGCGGCCTGAAGTCGTCCACGTGGTTCGCCTAAAACCTTTCTACGGACGATGACGAACTTTTATTTTCATTTGTTCGGACTGTCGCTTATGTTAGCATCGGGTCGATGCACTCTTAGAGGGGGGGTAATGCCGCGAACCATACATTGGGTTTGCTTATTTGTGTTTTGCTTTTACCGCCCGGCTGCGCCGGTCTGCGCTATCTCTGCGCCAAGGGAAGCGCGTGTTCCATTCTTTCTTTCTGTGCCGCATGCGTTATCTGTTGTGATGGGGAGAGCGTTCCGATCTAACGTGAACGGCCCAGAATGATCTTCCTGGATCTACTATGTTCTCGATGCGAATCGACGTTTCGAGAACCACGCGCGCCGAAAGATAAAAGGCCTGCAGTGCGGACGCCGGGGCATTCGATTCGACGACACTCGCCGGTGCAAGTCACTTTGTTGACCGCTGCTTCGCCGCCTCTGTATTCTTTTGAGTTGTTAGGGGAGCACAAGTTCGCTCCAATAAACGTGTTTCTCATTCAACACAACTGCATCGTCCTTGTGCCGTTTCGCATACGGCAATGCTTTGTGGTTAAAGAGGCAATGCTTTGTGGTTAAGCCGCTCCAGCGGATTGGCGCAAGGCGCCTCCGCGGAGCATGGAAAGGGACACCCCTTTCTAGCGACACTACTGAGTATAAAGCCACCGCTCGAAGCACTGGAGATGAAAGGGCATGACAGCTCCGTGATTATGTGTGTTGCTACTCCGTTCAAACTTATTCAGCAGATCGTGGTGCTTTTGCTGTTACCAGGCAACAGCGAAGAGCTACCCGCTCACCGACTCAGCCAGCCACAAGGCTCGTCTGCAACTGCGAAGGGCACGTGGCGTTTACATCCATGGTATCAAGCCGAAATGCCTTTTGGGGTTACACTCTAGCGGATCGCCGCAAGGCGCCTGCACGGAGCTTGGAAAGGTACAAGCCTTAGCAGCGACTCCACCGAGTATAAAGCCACCGCTCGAAGCACTGGAGGTGAAAAGGCACCGCAGCACTGCGACCTATCGGGTTGCTAATCTGTTCAAACTTATTGTGCTTATCGTCATGCAGCTGCTCTTACGAGGCAACTACGATGTAACCACCCGCCCACCAACTTAGACAGCCAGAAGGATTGTCTGCGGCTACGACGAGCACGTGGCGTTTACATCAGTGGAATCAAACGGCAATTCCTTCTGGTTACGCCGCTCGAGCGGATCGCCGCAAGGGGCCTGCGCGGAGCCTGGGAAGAGACAAGCCTCACCAGCGACTCCAATAAGTAT
The DNA here is from genome assembly GCF_048455015.1 of Haemaphysalis longicornis. NCBI lineage: Eukaryota > Metazoa > Arthropoda > Arachnida > Ixodida > Ixodidae > Haemaphysalis > Haemaphysalis longicornis. The sequence goes on from NW_027526325.1 coordinate 3,632,137, forward strand.
AAAGCCATTGCTCAAAGCACTGCAGATGAAAGGGCGCGGGAGAATTGCTACCATGCGGGTAGCTAATCCATTCAGACTTATTGTACAGATTGTCACGCTACTGCTCTTACCAGGAATCTACAAAGAACCCACCCGCCCACCTGCTCAGCAGGCCACAAGCATCGTCGGTAACTACGACGATCACATGGCGTTTACATATGCGGTATAAAGTGGGAATGCCTTGAGGTTAAGCCGCTCCTGTGGAATACCGCAAGGATCCTGCGCGGAGCCTGGAAAGAGACAAGCTTCGCCAGCGGCCCCACTAAGTATACAGCAAATGCTCAAAGCACTGCAGAAAAAAGGGCCCGGGAGGACTGCGACCAAGCCTGTTTCTAATTCGTTCACACTTATTGCTCACATCGTCACGCTGCTTCTCCTACCAGGTAACTATGAAGAACCCACAGGCCCACCTACTGAGCCAGCCACAATGATTGTCGTCGACTTCGATGAGCAAGTGGCGTTTACAACGATGGTATCAAGTGGGCATGCCTTGTCGTTAAGCCGCGTCAGCGGACCTCCGCAACGCGCCTGCGCGGAGACTGGGAAGGAGCAAGAATCACCAGTGACACCACTGAGTATAAAGCCAGCGCTCAGAGGACTAGAGGTTAAAGGGCACGGCAGCACTGCGACCATGCGGGTTGCTAATCGGTTCACAATTATTGTGCCGATCGTCACGTTGCTGCTCTTACGAGGGAGCTACGGAGACCCCACCCACACTCCGACTCAGCCAGCCACAAGGATCGTCTGCGACTACAACGAGCACGTGGCGTTTACGTCGGTGGTATCAAGCGGCAATGCCTTTTGGTTCAGCAGCTCCAGCGAATTGCCGCAAGGCTCCTCTTCCGGAGCCTGGAAAGAGACAAGCCGCAAAAGCGACACCGCTTGAAGCACTGGTGGTGAAAGGGCACGGCAGCACTGCGACCATGCGGGTTCCTAATTCGCTCACCCTTATTTTTCAGATCAATCTGCTGCTGCTTTACCAGGCAACTATGAATAACCCACCCGCCCACCTATTAAGCCAGCCACAAGAATCGTCGGCGACGACGACGAGAACGTGGCGTTTACATCGGTGGTATCAAGCGGCGATGCCTTGTGGGCAATCCGCTCCAGCGTCCAGCGGATTGCCGCAAAGCGCCTGCGTGGAGCCTTGAATGGGATAATCCTCATCAGCGTCACCACTGAGCATAAAGCCACCGCTCGAAGCACTGCGAAATAAATGGGCACGGCAGCACTGCAACCATGCGCATTGCTAATCCATTCACACTTGTGGAGATCGTAACGCTGCTTCTCTTAAGAGGCAAGAACGAAAAACTCACCCAACTACCGACTCAGCCAGCCACAAGGACCGTCTGCGACTACGACGAGCCCGTGGCGTTTACATCGGTGGTATCAAGCGGCAATGCCTTGTCGTTCAGCCACTCCAGCGGATCGCCGCAAGGCACCTGCGCGGAGCCTGGAAATATACAATCGTCACCAGCGACGCCACTCAGTATAAAGCCACCGCTTGAAGCAATGGAGATGAAAGGCGGAGGCAGCACTGCCACGATGCGGGTTGCTAATCTGTTCACACCTATTGTGCAGATCGGCATGGTGCTGATAATAAGAGGAAACTATCAACGCACCCGCCTACCGACTCAGAGAGTTACAATAATTGTCTGAGACTACGACGAGCAGGATGCGTTTACATCGGTGGTACCAAGCGGCAACGCCTGGTGGTTAAGCCGCTCCAGCGGATTGCGGCAAGCCGTCTGCGCAGAGCCTGGGAAAGGAAAAATACTCACCAGCGAAACCACTGAGTATAAAACTACCACTCGAAGCACTGGTGGTGAAAGGGCACAGCAGGACTGCGACCATGCGGGTTTCTAATCCGTTCACTCTTTGTGGAGATCGCCATGCTTGCTCTCTTAACAGGCAAATAGGAAGAACCCACCCGCCCATCGGCTCAGCCAGCCACATGGATCGTCTGCGACTACGACGACCACGTGGCGTTCACATCGGTCGTGTCAAGCGGCAATTCCATCTGGGTAAGCCGCTCCAGCGGATCGCCGCAAAGCGCGTGCACAGAGCCTGGAAAGAAAGAATCCTCACCAGCGACGCCACTGATTATAAAGCCACCGCTCGAAGCGCGGGAGATGAATGGCATGGCAGCACCGCAACTCTGCCGGTTACCAATGCGTACACGCTTATTCTGCAGATCGTCACGCTGCTGCCCTTACCAGGCAACTAAGAAGAGCCCACCCGCCCACCGACACAGCCACCCACAAGGATCGTCTGCGACTACGACGAGACGTGGTGCTTACACCGGTGGTATCAAGCGGCGATGCCTTGTAGTAATATTTCCTTTATTTTCCGTCTTTGGAGAATGAGGAGTCAAGGAAAAACGCGTTACAATCATCCACGGCGGCGGCAGCGCAGCGGCGTTCGCTGTGCTGATACCAACGCGTGCGCGCACGCCTCTGCTCCTGCACGGGCGCGAATCAGCTTGACTTGCTACCAACTTGCTTACAATCAGCTTGACTTGCTTGACCTGCTCCCAGTTATAAAAGCTTTGTTTATTCATCCATGCTTAATATTACAAGGCTGTTGCGGCTCTTGTTTACATCATCTCGAACCAAGTGCATTCTCCTTAATCTGTTTGGAAATTTTGGTTAGCTGAAACGAAGAGCCACAATTTACTTTTGCGGGACGTTTTTGAATAGATGACAACCGTGGCTGTTGTTAGTTTTACCTTGATAGGATCGCTTTACTTATTGCTGTGTTCGGGTATACTTGTCCGTTAAAAGGAAGTTACAAATAGTATGTGTATTCATCCTGGCCGTTTTGCATAGGCGATTGTATCTTGTTCGTCTCATCTTCATTTTACGATGTTACTCATTGTGGTGTTTGGGAATACTTGTGAGCTAAAGCGAATGTTATGAACGCTTCTTTTACTCAACCAATCGTTTTTGAAAAGAAGACACTTCTGGCTCCTATTTGTTTTGTCTCGATGCGACTGCTTTACTCATTGCTTTGTTTGGAAATAATGATGAGCCAAAACAAAGTTACAAATGGTTGGTTTATTCCTGCAGATGTTTCTTAACAGCAGACAATTGTGGCTCTTCGTTTCTTCTCGAAACTACATGTATACCCATTGCTCTGAATTTGAATATTTGTAAGCTAAAACCCCTATACAAATGTGGTATTCAAGACAAGTGCGTCTCTTGTTTGTTTCATGTTGATACTTCTCTACTCTTTGCTTCTTTTGGGAATGCTCGTGAGCTAAAAGCAAAATACCAGACTATATTATTGTAAATTTTTTGAATAGACAATATTGGCTCTTGTTTGTGCCATCTTTATTCTACTTCCTTACTAATCGCTGCATTTGGGAATACTATAGTGAGCAAAAACGAATGTTGCAAATGCTTTATTTATTCATCCATATGTTTAAGAATAGAAGACATTTCTGGCTCTTGTTTGTGTTATCTTGATACTAGTGCTTTACTCACTGTGGTGTTTGGAAATAATTGTGATCTAAAACGAAGTTACCAATGCTTCGTTTATTTATCCAGAAGTTTTTGAATGGAAGACCATTGTGCCACTTCGTTTCTATTTTATAATCCCATTGGACCTCAGATGTCCATCGAACATCTATCAGACATCCGGTGTCGGACATTCGGGCGTCCAACAGACATCCGCTGAACGCCAGCGGATGACTTAATGACGTCCGTGGATGGTCCGATGCAAAGGAATCGCTCCTCCTACAAACTTTCGAGAGACGTCCCAGGGGGATTTTCTTGCACCCTGCGGATGTTCAACATTCGACATTTCCAAACCGGAATGTACACTAGATTTTTAGGGGATACAAACATGCGGATACTGCATGTCTGCCGGACGTCTGTTTGTACTTCTAAATTTTTCAAATCAGGGAGAAACTGTACGCGCAGTAAACCTCAGGGCTTTATTGATAACATGCCTTGAAGCACTACTCCAGCTTAAAGAATACTTGATACAAAAGCCGGTTGTATAGCTCGTTTTGGCACAATCCTAGTTTTAAATACTTGCATCATGATTAATGCGGACAGATAACTCCACACCGCATTCATACTGGTCTTGCGAAGAGTAAGAACAGTGGTTTCACGGAAGCATAAAACAGTGGAACGTTGCAATCTACGTTTTGTCAACATAAATATCAATAGGCAACTACCACCGCGGGGAACTGGATGCTTCGACATGAAAGCCCGCACTGCACACATGGTTCCATATTGAAAGGGGGTTACGATAATAAGCTCGCAACTTTCCACCGTATTATGCTAGTGCGAACGCCACTGCTCCCGCTCTTGCCAAAAAAAATATGAATAGGGTGTGTGTCGAAGTGCGTGGTACAAGCATGTTTAATTAGGGTTTTCCCTAAACAAGCTACAGAGGGGGCTTTTATATCGAGTATTTTTAGGCCTGTAGTAGTGCTTGAAAGCATGTTATCAATAACGCACTGAAATTAACAGAAAGTTCAGGTTCTCAAGTTTACTAAAAACTTAAACCTATATTATATCTTTATGAATCTTTATCAAGTATGTTCGGGATATTTTCATTAAATTTCTATAGACAAAACTTCAAGGCATGCAAAATAAAGAACAAATATTTATCTTGAAAAAGTGAAGTTATAAACAGCTAAGCAGGCTGATGAAAACAAATGAACTAATGAAATAAATCTAGCCTATTGAAAAGTACACGTTACAAAGAATGGCCGGCAACATACATAAAATAAAGTTACAAAGATCGAAAATTCGTTATTTAAAACTTTATAACATCCAATATTAGTTCAAACTTTCACGTGGCCATCCCGCTTCATGCCAGGAACATCTTGGCTGAAAATTTCTCCCAATTCTTCGGTAGCACCTGCAAAACCAAAAGCAACAATTACGTTTCTTTTTGGGGCCACCCCACCTGAGAAGTCAAAAACATGTAAAATCAAACTTCATGTTTTATTTTTTCCTATATATGGCTAAATTATTTCACACACAGATAAATTTAGCCTGCTTTCGAACTATTTTGGTTGGCTCGAATCTACAGCTATTGTAGTGGCATGCCACGAAAGGTGATGTTTGAAGTGATTTTGACTATCCTTCAAAAAGAATTTCTACGAGACATCCGGAATCCCAATGTTGTGGTTTGGTGTCTGAACATACTTCTGTCATCACATCATGGCGAACTCATTTTTGACTCCCTTGAAAACCTGTACAAAGCCAAATAGTGGCTGATAATGGCTGAAAGGATTCGCAGTGCTTCGGTAGATTTCTTCGGTCTCACCAACTGACAAACTGCACTCTCGTGTGCACTAGTATACGCAGTTTGTGGGCAGGGTATCTGAGAGAACAGCTGTCACTCAATGGCAACACAGAACATTGTAACACCACTGGGTCAGCTTATCAGTCAGGAGTTGTATGAGGAGGGCAGTAGGCTGAGCCCTGCTAATCATAGCAGTGCTGCTAAGGCAAGGATGAAAACAGCAATTTTGAGAGTGTAAGGCACCAAAGCAACCCTTGAGCTATGAATCGTGACACAGTTAATGTTTCGTCTTCATCTTGACGTTTGGATATCTTAACTTGATCTGAAATCTCAGCACATGGCATTTTTGCTTTCTGCCTCCACTATAAAAAGTCCTTGGTGTTGGATGGAGGAACTACTTGACTACGGTCAAATCCTCAAGAGTTGGAACAGTTTCAGTGCAAAGTGACAAAAGAGCACTTCATAGAAACGAGGAAAGAGTAAAAAACTTCAGTAAACACAGGACCCGCTTCGGACCCGCTTCGGCCAACGCTATCTGTTTATCTCTTTTTTATCAATATATTTCACCCGTCCGATCTCCCTCCCCATGTATCTGAAATTTGTTGTTGCATTCTGTGTTTTCCATATATGTTTTTATTTTGGTCCGAATGAATCACTAGTTAGTGCGCCGTCCCCTCGTGAAAGTCTACGTTTTAGATGCGACGCTGAGAGCATCTCTTGTCGGCGGCCCTGTCCTTCCTGCGTGCGTCCGTCGTCGTTGTTGTTGCCCGCACCGCTGCGCCCCTCCTCCTCTCGCCGTAATAGCGCGACCTCTCCCCAAGGAGGTTGTATCCTCCTTGCCTCTCCCCAAACCTCTGTGGCGCGCGCAGTGCGGCGCGCTCTCCCACTCCGCCGATGGGTGGCGCTGCGCGCGGCGCAAGCGCGCAGTGCGTATGTGACCGCCCTCTCTCTCCGCGGTCTCCTCTCCTTCGGGCGCGCTGCGCATATAAGCGGACTGCCGCCCCCCCGCCGGTCTCCAGTCGACGGTTGTCGGCGCTACGCCTGCTCCCCCTCTCTCTCTCTCGCATTACCCGACGATTGCTCTCGCAATTTGATTAATCGACCCAACGAAAACGCACAATGGAACCCCCTTCAGTGTCGCGTCACACCAGGGTTCCCGCGAGGGGAGGTGGGGGTAATTTTTTTCCAGTGCAAGTCTGTGTTCACAGCAAGCGCAACGTACCTACAAAATCATGATACACCAACTATCCGGAGCCTATCTACGCCCACTGCAGGGCAAAGGCCTCTCCCATTATTCTCCAATTACCTCGGTCCTGTGCCAACTGTGACTAATTTATCCCTCCAAACTTTTTGATCTCATCTGCCCATCTCACTTTCTGCCGCCCCCTGCATCGCTTGCCTTCTCTAGGAATCCACTCTGTTACCCTTAATGACCAGCGGTTATCTTGCCTTCGCATTACATGCCCTGCCCACGTCCATTTCTTCTTCTTAATTTCTACTAAAATGTATTTAACACCAGTTTGCTCCCTGACCCACCCCGCTCTCTTCTTGTCCCTCAATGTTACACCTATCATTTTCCGCTCCATTGCCCGGTGAGTCGTTCTCAATTTAAGTTGAACCCTCTTAGTGAGCCTCCAAGTTTCTGCCCCGCCCCGTAGGTGAGTACCGGTAAGATGCAGCTGTCATACACTTTCTTCTTCAGTGACTATGGTAGGCTGCTATTCATTATCTGAGAATGTGTGCCATATGCACACCACCCCATTGTGACCCTTCCAATTACCTCTGCATCATGGTTGGGATCTGGGGTCACAACTTGGCCTAAGTAGATATATTCGCTTACCACTTCCACTGCCTCGCCACCTATCTCAAACTGCTGCGCTGTCCCGAGGTGGTTCGTCATTACTTTAGTTTTCGGCATATTAATTTTCAGGCCCACGGTTCTACTCTGTTCGCCCAATGCGGAAAGCATGCATTGCAATTCGTCCCCCGAGTTACTTAGCAAGGCAACGTCATCAGCAAATCCGAGGTTACTGAGGTATTCTCCATTAACCCTTACTCCCACCTGCTCCCAATCCAACGTTCTGAATACTTCTTGTAAGCATGCTGTGAATAACATTGGAGAGATTGTGTCTCCTTGTTTGACACCCTTCCTTGTAGGTATTTTACTGCTCTCCCTATGGAGGATGATGGTAGCTGTAGACCCACTGTAGATATCCTCTAGTATTCTTACGTAATGCTCATCTACCCCCAGGTTCCATAATGCCTGAATGACTGCTAGGGTTTCGACCGAGTCAAATGCTTTCTTATATTTTTTGAAGGCTATATATAGGGGTTCAGTATACCCAGCGCACTTCTCTATCACCTGATTGATCGTGTGAATGTGGTCCATTGTTGAATAACCTTTACGGAACCCTGCTTGTTCTTTAGGTTGCAGAAGGTTGCAGAATCTAAGGTTGCAGAAATTCGGTTAGCGATTACCTTGGTAAATACCTTGTAGACGACTGACAGTAAGCTGATCGGCCTGTAATTTTTCAAGTCCTTCATGTCGCCTTTCTTATAGATTAGGATGGTGTTCGCGTTCTTCCAAGATTCCGGTACCATTGCGGTCATTAGGCATTGCGTATACAGGTTTGCCAGTTTTTCAAGTACAATTTCTCCGCCATCCTTCAAGAGGTCTGCTGTTATCTGATCCTCACCAGGTGCTTTCCCCCTTTAATTTCTTTCAAAGCCTACCTTACTTCTTCGGTCGTTACTGGTGGGATGTCTATCTCCTCTGAACTACGGTCTCGTTCGGCATTATCCTGTATGTCCCGGCTACTGTACAGATTCCTATAGAACTCTTCGGTCACTTTGTATATTTTATCCCTATTTGTGATGACATTGCCTTGCTTATCCTTAAGTGCATACATCTGATTTTTCCCCACGCCAAGACGTCTCTTCACTGCTTTCAGGCTACCTCTATTCTTTAGAGCGTATTCGATCCTCACCATATTATACTTCCGTATGTCAGCTGTCTTACGCTTATTGATTAACTTCGAGAGCTCGGCTAGTTCTATTTTCTCAGCTGCGGTAGAGCATCTCATGTCTTGCCGTTTCCTGATTAGATCTTTCGCCTCCTGTGAAAGTTTACCAGTATCCTGTCTAGCCATAGTGCTCCCGACTTCTACTGCACACTCCGTGATAATGCGTGTAAGGTTGTCGCTGGCTTCCTGTGTCGTAGGCTCGGCTTCCTCGTTAAGGGCGGAATATCGGTTCTGCATCGCGATCCTGAATTCTTCTACTTTACGTCTTATTGTTAGCTCATATATCGGCTTCTTTCGTACTAGCTTGTTGCGGTCCCTCCTCAAATCTAGCCTAATTCGAGATCTTACCATGCGGTGGTCACTACACCTTACCCTTCCGAGCACTTCCACATCCTGCACGACGTCAGGGTTAGCGCATATTATGAAGTCTATTTCATTTTTGTGCTCCCCATTCGGGCTCCTCCAGGTCCACTTCCGACTCTCCCGTTTACAGAATAAGGTATTCATTATGCGTAGGTTATTCCGTTCTGCAAACTAACCTAGTAGGTCCCCCCTGCTATTTCTACAGCCCAGACAATAGTTCCCAACTGCCTTGTCTCCAGCCTGATTCTTGCCTACTTTTGCATTGAAGTCCCCCATAACTACGGTATACTGTGTTTTTACTTTAGCCATTGCCGATTCCACATCTTCATAGAAGCGTTCCACTACTTGGTCATCGTGGCTGGATGTGGGCGCGTAGACCTGCACCACTTTGATCTTGTACCTCTTATTGAGCCTAATTACAAGACCTGCTGCCCTTTCGTTAATGCTATAGTATTCGTCTATGTTGCCAGCTATGCTTTTATTAACTAGAAATCCCACTCCCAGTTCTCTTCTGTCCTCTAGACCACGGTAACATAGGACGTGTCCATTTTTCAGCACCGTAAAGGCTTCGCCGGCCCTTCTAACCTCGCTAAGCCCTATTACATCCCATTTGATGCCCTCTAATTCCTCGAAAAACACCTCGAGACTTGCTTCGCTACATAAGGTTCGTGCGTTAAACGTTGCCAGGTTCAGATTCCATTGGCGGCCTGTCCGGATCCAGGGATTCTTAGCTCCCTCTGCTGCGTCACAGGTCTGACCGCCCCCGTGGTGAGTTGCTTCGCAGCCGCTGGGGGCTGAGGGCCGAGGGTTAATTGGCGTATTCATGGGAGGTTTCACGCTATAGTAAAACATACTTGCTGAAGAATTATCTTTCGAAATAAATGTGTGTCACTTTGCAGATTGTTAATATCAGGATAATGAATCTTGCACATAAAGTGGCGGCTTTAGATAAATAATTTATTCATTCATTTATTTATTTATAATACCTCAAGGGCCCCAGTCAAGGGGTGTTAGACGAGGGGGTACAGAGTTCACAAACAGATGATTTGTTCGATGGCTTCTTTGAAATGGGCGATGCTGCAGTGGTGCATGGTGTCAGCAGAAAGATCGTTCCATTCTATTGATGCTTGCACAAAGAATGAAGAGTGATGGGCAGGGGTATGCGCACGGGGTAGATAAACCGCTTTCGAATGGCTGACACGGCATGAAAGACGATGAGCTGGAACGATAACATGGTTTAGGTGCAATGCATGATAAAATTTATGAAACAAACACAGTCTTGAAATTTTGTGGCGTGAAGATAGGTTAACCATGTTAGCTTGAGAGTTTATTTCAAGTGACGCTACTCTGACAGGAGTGCTCTTACTAAATGAATCTGGCTGCGCTGTTTTGGATGAATTCAAGTGTTTTATTAGAGTGATTTTATGGGGATTCCAAATAGCACATACGTATTCTAGCTTCGGGCCAACTAGTGTTAGATAGGCTACAAGTTTAACAAAAGATGAGGCTAGACGTAAGCTTCTTCGAAGATAGCCAAGAACTCGGTTTGCGTCATTAGTTATGTTCATTTTGTGGGATTACCACGTCAGATCTTAAGTAATTGTGATACCGAGGTATTTACATGAATTAGCTGCTGTAATTTCAGAATCAAACACAAAAGTATTTATTGGAGGAATAAGATTGTCGGCGATGGAAAGGAATGACACAAGTTTTCTTTATGTTAAGGGACGTCAGCCATTTTTTAGCACCATCATTGAATCATAGAAAGATCAGATTGTAGGATGACAGTGTCGCTTGCATTGTGAACAGAACGTTAAATGACACATTCGTCTGCGAATAGGCGAATGTTAGTAGCTAAGTTATTGGGGAGGTCGCTATTATAGATTAGGAATAATAGAGGACCAAGGACTGTGCCTTCAGGTACGCCGGAGGTTACCGCGGATGAAGAGGAGCGATGGTGGTTAGCACAAACGAACTGCTTGCGGTTAGTCAAGAAGTCACATATCCAACTAAAAACAAGACAATTAGGGATAAGTAGTGAAATCTTCAAAAATAATCTATTATGGGGAACGTTCTCAAAGGCTTTTTCGAAATCAATGGAAATGCGTCTACCGGTATGTTGATATCCAGGCTAGAACTAAGGTCGTTCTCGAACAGGGCTAGTTGAGTCTCACATGAAAGCCCTTTTTGAAAACCGTGTTGGTCAGGGTGAAAGAAATGTACTGAACGTAACAAATGTACTATGTGGGAATAAATTATGTGTTCCATTACTTAGAGCATACACTTGTGATCGAAATGGGGCGATAACTACTCGATGAAGATGAAATACCTTTTTCGGGACAGGAACAATCTTACCAAGCTTCCAGTCCTCCGGCACCACTCAGCATAAAATAGACTGCTGAAATATGTACGAAAGAATAATGCTTGTTATAGGCTTAGTGTTTTTCAGTATTTTGGAAATTCAGTTCATTTCCGCGGATGACGTTAGTTTCAATTAGTCAATTAGTTTTGAAATTCCGTATTAATCGAATGTAATGCCTGGCATGAAAGGTTAATCAAGGAATGGGGAGTCTGGAAGCGGGCTGCAAGATTCATGGGTAAATACTGAAGAGCAGGCAGAATTTAATATTTGGGGGTAATATGATCTGGATTACGATCACCGTGTTCATGAAGTAATGATAATGTTTTTGTGGGGTTGGGGTTATTGGCTCTCCAAAATTGTTTAGGATTATTGCGTAGCATATTATTTAATGTAGAAGAGGAAAAAGAAAGCGTAGCCTTCGCAGGAAGCGATTCAAATTCCTTTGCTGTTCCGCGGTACATGTTCCAAGAACTCGCAGTGTTAGACAGTTTAGCCGAGCGATATTGCCGCGAACCATGCATTGGGTTTGTTTATTTGTGTTTTGCTTTTACCGACCGGCTGGGCCGGTCTGTGTTATCTCCGTACCAAGGGAAGCGCGTGTTCCATTCTTTCTTTCTGTGCCGCATGTGTTATCGGTTCTGATAGGGAGAGCATTCCGATCTAACGTGAACATCCCGGAATAATCTTCTTGCATCTACAATGTTCTCGAAGCGAATCGACGGTTCCAGAACCACGCGCGCCGAAAGATAAAAAGCCTGCAGAGCAGACGCCGGGGCATTCGATTCTGCGACGCTCGCTGACGCAAGTCACTTTGTTGACCGCTGCTTCGCCGCCTCTGTATTCTTTTGAGTTGTTAGGGGAGCACAAGTTCGCTCCAATAAACTTGTTTCTCCTGCAAGACAACTGCGTCGTCCTTGGCTTCGTGACATCTGGTAGAGGTGCTGGGTACGCACCCTTCATGCCCACTACAACCTCGGGAAGCCGCCAAGCCAGTCCAGCAAGAGCCAGCCCTCGCCTGCAAGATTTACCGCCCGAGTTCGGTTTGATGCCAGAAGGGCCCAAGAGAAAGAACGCTGCAAGAACACCATGGTACAAGAAACAACGTCGCCAATCATACAAGAAACAACGTCGCCAATCAAACCGCCATTGTTCCGTGGAGCCCCCGCTGAAGACCGAGAGGAATGGTTGGAGAAGCTGGAGCACGTGCGGATCTTGAACAGGTGGGACGATGAGGAAATCTTCCGGCATGTTTTCTTTTACTTGGAGGATGCAGCTCGAACTTGGTTTGAAAACCACGAGAGCGCCTTGACCGACTGGACGCAATTCAAAATCGAGTTTCTTAAGACCTTCACGAACGTGGTGAGAAAAGAACGAGCTGCGATTTTACTGGAAACTCGAACGCAACACCCGAACGAAGGAGTCGTAATCTTCGTCGAGGAAATGAAGCGACTTTTCCGCCGTGCGGACCCAGGAATGACGGAGGAAAAGAAACTACGGTTTCTGATGCGAGGTGTGAAGCAAGAGCTCTTCGCGTGCCTGGTTCGCAACCCCCCCAAGACCGTGTCCGAATTCGCGTCTGAGGCCGCCGCGATGGAGAAGACGCTGGAAATCCGAACGAGGCAGTACGACCGCCCAATCAATGCGCTGGTTTCAGAGACGATTGGTGCCAGCGCTATTAACTCCGACTCACTACGCGACACTATCCGCGCAGTGGTAAGGGAGGAGCTGCGGAAACTTTTCCCGATGACGACACCACAACCTCAAGTCATTTCACTGACCGTCGTGATCCGGGAAGAAGTACAGCAGGCTTTGGGAACTTCTTTGCCGTCCGAAGCACCCCGCGAGCCCGAGGCTATGACCTACTCTGCGGGTGTTCGTCGACCCCGCCTTGCCCCAACACGCCGTCAAGACGCCCCGCCGTACCGCCGCCCACTCTCACCCGCCCGACCCCCGGTAGCCCGAAACCAGACGCCGTGGAAGACGGACGTATGGCGAACTCCCGATAATTGTCCTGTGTGCTACCACTGCGGAGAGGCCGACCACATCTACCGTCGCTGCCCATACAAGAGACTCGGACTGCGTGGTTTCTCCGTCGGCGCACCTCGCCCTCTCCCTGGCCAACGACCACATGAGATCGACGAGTATCTATCTGAAATCAGCCGTGGCCCATCCCGTTTCAACCGCTCGCCATCGCCCTACCCGTACCAATCGCCGAACTGCCGTAGCAATGCTGACTTCGCCCGTGGAAGGTCCCCCAGCCCACGCGGGGGAAACTAAAATCAGCAACTTCTGGAGGTAAAGTTGCACGATCGCGGAAAAATGAAAACCCTCAAAACCCTCCAACGACGCAAAGACTCGTGGAAGACAGTGACTCACAACATGCCCTCATCCCGACGACCCGACCCAGACCTGACGAGACTCCCGTACACGACGACAGCTATACGCCGCGACGGGTACCCGACCGGACCGAGACGTCCGCTGAGAAAACGATGACAACGACGACGCACAGTGCCCGACCGCCAACACGCACAAGCCGAGATGCGACGCCCCGACGCACCCGGAACTCGAGGAAGGCGGCATCCGACGTCAAGGTGTCCATCGACGGATTTGATGTAGTCGCCCTCGTAGACACGGGAGCCGACTACTCCGTAATGAGCGGACCATTTGCGTCTAAGCTGAAGAAGGTTATGACCAGATGGGACGGTCCGTACATACGCACAGCAGGAGGCCACCTCGTGACGCCAAGTGGAACTTGCACATCGTGCGTCACCATAGACGGCACGACGTACCCTGCGGTGTTCGTCGTTTTGCCCAACTGCTCCCGCGACGTAATTCCCGGAATGCATCGAAGAGGTCGTTGTCGTCTTTGTGCTGAGTGGTAGATGCAAAACCATCCTGAGCATTGCAGACTTCTATCAGCTCTTCTACATCGACGCGAGGCAGCGGTGGCGAAGTCTGCGAGTCTTCTAGGGAAGGATTGGCACGCTATGTAGTCGTTTGGCACGGTGTTCGTCGTTTTGCCCAACTGCTCCCGCGACGTAATTCTCGGCATGGACATCTTGACGGACAACGGCGCAATAATCGATCAGCAGACGAAGTCGATAACTTTTTCCTCCGACCACTCCGTGACGCCGGAATCCAACCCCGAACACCGTGAAGCTATAAGGATCGCCGATGATCACGTCACCCTGCCACCCCGCGCAAGCTTGATGGTCACCGTCTACTGTGAAGGTGCTGCTCCCGACGTCGACGCTATCGTGGAGAGTGACCGAAGGTTGCTTCTTGACCGCGGTGTGTCTGTCGCAAGAGGCATTGCGCGGTTTAAGCAGCGCAAATCCCATGTTTTGGTCACCAATTTCACCGAGGAGTATCAGCATTTAAACAAGGGCGCTGCAATTGCGTTCGTCGAAGAAACGCAACAAGCAAGTGACGTGATAGCAGTCGCCGACTTTGAACGCGCACCCGATGATACCTTCAAGCTTCCGCACCCCTTCGACGTGAATCCGGCGCTACCGCAAGAAGAAAGGAACAAGTTATTGGCTTTGCTGCGTCGTTACAGCGAGTGTTTTTCGTCGAACTCAAAGTTACGTCAAACACCTCTGGCGAAGCACCGGATAATTACCGAGGATGGAGCTCGACCTACCCGACAGTCACCGTACCACGTCTCTTCCCACGAGCGCGAAGCCATCCGGACTCAAGTCGACGACATGCTCAACGACGACATTATACAGCCATCGAAAAGTACGTGGGCTGCGCCGGTCGTACTCGTGAAGAAAAAAGACGGCACACTGAGGTTCTGCGTTGACTACCGGCGATTGAACAAGATCACCAAAAAGGACGTGTACCCCCTGCCACGAATCGACGACGCCCTCGACCACCTCTGCCATGCGAGGTACTTCTCATCGATGGACCTGAAGACCGGCTACTGGCAAATTGAAGTGGACGAGAGAGATCGAGAGAAGACTGCATTCATAACGCCGGACGGCCTATACGAGTCCAAGGTAATGCCGTTTGGGCTATGCACGGCCCCAGCAACGTTCCAAAGAGTCATGGACACTGTGCTAGCTGGCCTGAAGTGGCACACCTGCCTCGTATACCTCGACGACGTTGTGGTATTCTCCCGGACTTTCGACGAACACCTCGCAAGGTTGCAGTCTGTACTCGAGGCCATCCGTACGTCGGGGCTAATGCTGAAGCCTGAAAAGTGTCGTTTCGCGTATGAGGAGCTGAAGGTCTTGTTAAGTATTGTTAAGACGCTTAAGAGAAGCGTTAAACCAACGTGAAGGCGCCCGTTTCTTAATTGTAATTGTGGGTATAAACCTATTGATCAAATCATGAATTTTTCACTTGAACAAAGACCAGTTAGTTTCAAGGGGGCACTGGAAGAAGTCGTTTAAATACCAGTCTACAGAATATACATAGTTCGTGGTTAAAGGCGGCTTACCGTTATCGTAGAATGTGAGGGTTTTCTTGGAATGTCTTGGGCCTGGTAGTTGATTAGAAAATGAAGCGTGCAGTACAGCGTGGTCACATATCTCGGGGAGAGGAACTAGCGATACAAGATTGCCGGGGTGTGACGTCAGAATGAGGTCAAGAATATTTGGAGAGTGCTCAGTAACTCGCGTTGAGAAGGAAACAAGTTGAGATAAACCAAAGTAAGCATGTGTTAACAAAGTCGCTTTCCATAGTGTGTTTATATATCGTGAGCGCGAGGTTAGACCAGTTTATTCCTGGGAAGGTAAAGTCACCCATTAAAATAAACGGTATGTTAGGATGAGAGGCATTCAGGAAGTTAACAGCACTGTGGAAATTAGCGATAAATGAAGCATCCGCGTCAGGGGGGCGGTAACAGACTCCAATGATAAACGAAGGATATGAGTTTAGGCAGCAGACAAACAATACTTCAAAGCTGGTAGGGATGACCACTGGCCAGCAATTTAATCGACTGTGAGCAGCTATAAGAATGCCACCACCACCCTTGCCATCATGATCTCGCCGAAAAATTGTAAATCCAGGAAAGCATGGTGTTAATTCGAAATCGCATATTGACGGGTTTTGCCACGTTTCAGTTAAGAGAATAAAGTTGCATTCCGTCGTGCAGATAAGATAAAAAAGCGAGTCGCGTTTCGGCATGAGGCTTCTAATGTTAGTGTGTACAATTGACAAAAGTTCAGGGTCTAATTTAGAATTCGCTGGAGTGGGAGGTGGTAGCTATGGGCGGAGGGGATTACTTTTTCAGAAGAGCGATCGAAAACGTAATTAGTGTCGTCAATGGTTAGCTCGTTGTACCGAAGTTTATACGTCTTGCGAGATGCTTTACCAAATTCAATGAGGGCTTACGGGCCTTGCGTGTGTTGGCGGAAAGATCTTCACTAATGCTGTAATTGGTGTATTTTAGTTTTTTGGCTTTGGACAGCACTAGTTCTCGGTCCTTGAAATGACAGAACCGGACAATGATGGACCTATTTTTACTTGGTTGAAAACGCCCTATGCGGTGTGCGGGTTCAATGTCTCTAGGTTTTGACTGAGACTTCAAGAGTGGCAAGACATAGATCGATGACGCGCTTCCCAGACTGTGCCCAAGGCTCGTCACTGGCAACTTCGAAACCATAAAAGACAAGGTTGGATCGTCGCTGTCTGTCCTCAGAGTCCTTCATCCTGGGGACAAGGCTAGCGATATCACCGAAGTTTTGCTCAGTTAGTGTCTCCAAGCCGTCGAACATTTCTTTTACCGTGGCTATTACAGATCAGTTGTCATTTTAGATAGTCTTTTGGTAAGTTCTTCAAATATTTTCTCCTGTTGCAGCAGCGTAGAACTTATGGATTTTATTTCAATAAGGATGGCTGCCTGTCCGGAATAGATATCACTGAGGACAGACATAATGTCGTTAGGTGTTTCAGTATTAGCGGACCGAGTTGCAGGGCCAAGGTTTGTCTCGATGTCACCACATAAGAGCAACAGCCCTCGCAGGGCACGCATACAACTACAAACCATCTATGAGCAACAGTTGGGGCTCGCCAGCACTATCAAAGCAGCGTATTTGGTGCGCTCGGAAAATAGGAAACAGAAATTTTTTACCTGCACAAAAAGCAGGCGTGGCAAGTGAGTGCGGGCTATCAATGGTGTGCTGCCGAGGCCACTGAAGAGTGCGCGGCCTTTGCTGAAGCTTTTATCGTAGTGGTGTGACATGAGTTCTGTTTTCGTGTCTCGTTACCATGAGGGGAACGGCCGCAGAAGTGACGGAGGCACAGGCGGGAATATTCAAGGGCATTCGTGCGGTGCGGGCGGCAGTGTACCCGCGGCACAAGGCAGACGGTGAATCCTGGCTGATAGGTCCAAAGCGTGCAGCGGGTGCGTAGCCTGGGGGGCCGGGCTCCGATGTGCAGCGCACTGCAGACCACCAGGGAAGAATTGAACACTTCCCACGCAGAATATCTGCACAAAAAGCAGACGTTTTAAGTGAGTGCGGGCCATCACTGGTGTGCTGCCGAGCCCAATTGGTCAGAAGTCAGGCCACTGTTTCGCATGTCTTGTTCTTCTGCCGTGCTTTGCTGCTTCCCCTTAATTTAGTCACAAATTAGGAGCCAAAAATATAAAACACCCATCCAATCGATGCCCTGTAAAAGATATCTCAGCATACTAAGCACAAAATGTCCTCCCTGTTAGGTACTGTACTGGGTCTCCCTTTATGGCGGCAGCAATAAGAGTGCCTTTGAATGAGTTCATGCCAAAATGACAACCCATGTTCTATACGTTGTGCCGGACTGCAGCAGCTTGTAATGACTCTCAAGGTTCGAGATGGGTCCCTCCTAAAAGAGCTGATAAGGACTAAATAAGCCGCCAAGAGACACTGATGCCATCCTGAAATTACAGTAACAGTAATTTCACCAAAGTGGTGTATCGAATTAAAAACGCACATACAGAGCCAATCAAAAGGCAAACAAGTGATGTCTAATAATTTATTTTTATTATATTATACACATATTTTTATGAAAAACCTAATCTATTCCCGCAAAAACCTAATCCAAATTGTTTGACAGGGACTAGCTGATACACACACTTTGCTTCTTACTTATGTGGTACGCTTTAGAAAAGTAGCTAATCGTGTGCTCACTTTGCTTTATTAGAGTTCCTTGCTCTCTCAGACTTATGTTACCACACCGGCCTGTCTGATTCATGTAAGAGGCGCCTCATGACAAAAGTATTTCGTGAGCCATGTTTGTGAGCATTAAACACAGTTTAATATGTATATAACAACATCGCCCTTGCAAACCTTGAGTCATCTTCTAAAAATATTTCTGTACAGCAAGACAAATGCTGCCATTTGAAAAGGTGCTGGAATTTCACAATGTCATTGAATGCGTTGCCACCCTCCTGAGCCCATACGACATTTTTGGCATGACAACAAACGTTTACTCCTTATTTTTGCCTGGCTAATGCTTTCCCCCTATGATTTTATGCATTAGTTTATTTCCAGTAATACATAGCACCTAATCTGTATAATCTGCTGTTCTCAACCTGCTGATCTGTCCTTTAAAACTTCTTGACATTATTTCAAAGCACGAATACTAGAGAAAAACACAAGGCCACATCATTTTTACTCAGTTTTGAATATTCGAGCAGCACTTTCTGGTCCTACTCTAAGGCCAGCAAACATAGCTCCCGCCAAGCGTTAATCACACACCTCCTGAATTGCGATTTCGCTCACTCCAAATGGAATAAAAATGATGTGGCCCTTTTGTGTTTTCACACTGCTTTAATGGGTTCATGCTTAAAAATCACAAAATTTTCAGGGACAAACCAGTTGGTTGAGAATGGCAAATTATACAGATCGTGTACTCCACCAAAAAATACGAGAACGGAAAGGTAGCTGTCGTTCCAAAGAGTCCGCATGGGCTTAACGTGGCAATTTGCCCTGATGTAAATGTGGCATTTGTCGCGCCTGTTATATTCAGCAGTATTTGGCAGGCTGTACAGAAATGCCACAAAATAACGGCTCAAGAGGAGATATGGGGATGTGGTATCACTCACCATGTACATTTCCTTTCATGGATCGCAATCATGGTTTACGAATACATTTGTTATGTGACACGTCGTTCATAAGTCAAGGAGGCCGGCCGATGTGTCCACCCGAGGATGAGAGAGCAGAAAGCTACGCTAAAGCAAAAGCGCGCTTGTTCACAAGGGAGCACCCTGCAAAGATTAGAAATGCTACCCTGTTCTTTCTGATACAGTGTACACCTTTGATAAAGCAACCGCTTACTGTGCAGGACTGGATATCATGCAGGTTTTCATTACTAAAAGTTTTCCTCCTCTAGTACTCATTTAATAAGCGTTGAGTTATAGTAGGAAGAAAACGACGTATGCTTAAAATGCGCTTAATTTATTGCTGCCTAATATGCGGTTTCCCGAAGCACAGGACTTGTTCTAGTGCAATTTCTTAGCGTGCCTCAAATCAGCTTGTTAAGCAGAGGCTTTGTTACAGCAGTGCAAAAAAAATGAAAATAAGAGGAGGAACCGTTGGACAGCGTGCTCACCCGACCGCGTGGATGCACATTCCTTAACATACCAGCGCATCAACGTAGCTTCGCATTGGCGCGCATAGAAGCGTGCACCCATTGTATAGGAAATGCATTATATATGCCTATTACACCAAAGTCTGTACAAACTTAACATCTACATGCTCAAATCAGTAGCACCCCTCTGTCCAAGTGGCCACCGCAGAGTAGGCCCAGGAGAACAGTATATTCTGTGTGCATATATGTCAAAGTTCAACATGGTTTGGCGTGCAAAAAAAAGCATGCAAGAGAAGTGGAACATAATGGGCCCTTTCAGTGGCGGAAGCTAAGGGTGCACTTGCAAAAAACAGCGAAATCATCCCCTGACAATGCCCGAGGTACCGCGCTGGACCACCAACCGTTCCAGTCAACGGGGGGACCAGCAACATCAGCCGAGGTCAACAAGGAGTACTACCGGCCACAAACTACAACGGTCCCTTGTATCTTGTAGCCAACAGTCCGTTAAGGCTCGGTCTCTGGTGAAGTTGCTGATCCCTAAGTTGACTGGAATGTAGGTGGCCTTGTGCAAGAGCATGGACATCTCGTCAAGTGCGTGCAGCTGGAACAGCAGGCACGATATCCCAGTGCAGATGCACGGTGCAGCGGCCGACACACTTAGCCGGCACAACAGCGCGAGCCGCAGTGATAAGGTAGTAGCTGGTGACGTGCCGGCCTGGTGGCTCGGGAACCGGCAGAGGTTGAATTTGCTGTTTACAACAGCACCCCACGCTTCTACTGGCGAAGTGCCTCATCGCGTTCCCATTCTACTCTTGCATGCTTACTCTTTTTAGAGGCGCTTTCCCATATGCCGAACATTGGCCTTTCCTCCTGTTGCCTTCTTTTCTGCATACTATATTTTAAATATAGTTCCTCGGGCTCATCACATTCAGTATGATATAATAAGGGTGTTTCAGCAATCTTTAGTGGTAATTTAAAAATAGGCCCATGCATGTATCATGAAGCGGCCAAGCGAATGTTGCTCACTTTTACGTTAAGTGTGTCACGTTATTTTTAGTCGTTTACCTAAATAGATAATTACGCAAGATTAATTAGCTCACTTCTGAAGGAATGAAGCTAGAAAAAAAATTCTAATTACAGTGTTACTAAGCAGCTTTTTGCTTAACGTCCAGATCAACAGTTTTTGTCTTGCTATCTCTTAAGTATTAGTGTTTTTTTAACTTACTGATGATGCCCACGAAACGTTCGAAGCACAAACAATAATAGGTGGCAGCCGCTTCAAAAGTGACCGGGCAGATACGCTAGCATTTGGCTGTGCCAATTTCACCAGTAGCGTGTTGCCCTCACGACTGTTCATTACTACCGACAAGCAGATGCAGGCAACGCTCGCATTGTTGCCCCGTCGTCTTTTAAACGGGCCATGCAGACAAAACAGGTTTGGTGTATTCGAAAGCTTGCCTCATAAGAATCATACTGACAACCCTTTTATTACCATACAATTATCTCAAATGAGCTACATAATTACGAAAAAAAGAAATCACCATGCGACACACTATCTCGTTTCCCGCAACAAAACCCATGTTTTCATGTGCCCAGCTGTGCGATTGAGACGGCAAAAGCAAACGAAAATTAGGCAGGGCGTATAAGCTTTCCAAGCGAGCTATTTGCGCTTAAATGTAGGGCGTATTCTCTTTTACTAGCAGTGACAACTGGGGTGAACAATTGTAGTTGCAAACGAACACATAAACACCGAAGCAGTTAGTGTGGTACATTCCAGGCTAACACTGCCTAACACAGCTGTCGAATGAGTTGGACTTGTCTCACACAACACTGAACAACTGACATAAGCATCACGGTCAAACACATGACCGCGTTTCCCGAGACATAGCTTCCGTTTTAGAATGTGATTAGTACAGACACCTATGGTCTATACTAATGGGTCCGGCGGCAGCACGGAATACAATCGCTTCAAATTCTAATGCTCTGTCTTGAAGATTGTTGCATGCAACCGAATGTACAGTGTTCAGGACGGACCATCTTTTTCAAGCAGGGTACCCTCTTGGCCGGTCAACGAATGTTTCGTCAATTCCTCGTGCGGCGAAGTTGCTTGCTGGGTTAGGGCGAAGAAACATTTTGGCAACCGTATTTATTAGCTGGACTGAAAGTGCGCGCGCATGGTGCGATATCAGCAACAAGGCGACATCTGCGACGACACCGGAACGTATAAAGCCATTACATCGTCCGCTGCTCTTCAGTGGGTCGGGCGGCAGCATGGAATGCATTCCCTTCAAATTCTTATGCTCTGTCTTGCAGGTAAGCTTGAAGTACAATTTCAAAAGCTATAGAAGTGGCACCTATTTCTTACTGCTGCTGCTGGACCCCCTGTAGACCTCATGAATATGTCTTCTATGCTGATGAATTTCTTGAGAATGCTGTTGCTCGTGTGTGGTGATGTGGAGAGTAACCCTGGTTCTGAGGTCGAAGACATGTTGCAAGAACTGCTCTCGGGGCAGACTAAAATTAAACAGGAGATATCAGACCTTTCTTTTAGGGTTGCATCCTTTGAAGAACGATTAACTAAAATTGAGCTGTTCATTGCGTCAATAACTGAAGTTGCGCCACGCGTGTCTAAACTTGAGAAAGCCGTGGCTGACATTCGAGAGATTGTTTCTAAACTGGACCGCAAAAACGACGATTTAGGGAATAGGTCCCGTAGAAAAAACCTGCTCACTTACGGCTTAACTGAAAACTGGGGAAACTTCGGATGAGGTTCTGGAAACGGTAACTGAACTGATTACATCAAAAATAGAAGTTAAGTGGGGCGATATCAAACGCTGCCATGGGCTGGGGGTGCGTAAGAGCAGTAGCAGCAGCACAAGACCTGCTATTAGGTTGCTGGATTTTATAACTAACGTCGCTATTTTAAGCAATCCAAGGAAGTTAAAGGGCACGGAAATATTCACAAATGAAGACATTTCTGTGCGCGTGAGACAGATAAGCAGGGAACTGTGGCAGAATTCCGCCTAGATAAGGAAGGATGCGGAAAAAGCCAGGCTGCCCTAGTATCATTTGTTGGTGGACCGCTGCTGGTGGACAACAAAAAAGCTATCGTTAACGAAAGCCGTCGGTTGTCTGCTACAACAATGAATGACGGCTTAGTGCGAAGTCCTTTGCGCTTGAGAATTTAAATGCCCGTAGTCTAGTTAATAAAATTGCAAACTTTAACTGGCTCATTCAGTGTCATAGTCCATCAGTTATACGTGTGACTGATACTTGGTTAAATAAATGTATCCGTGATTATGAATTCTTGCCTCCTAATTACACGGTTCTAATAAAAGATAGACCTGGCCGTGGTGGCAGCATGGTACTTTTTAATAAAAGTGGCATTGAATTCAGGTTACTACCAGAACTTCCAAATACTGACTTCATATGGTGCAAACTCATGCTTGATCGTGTCGCTATTGTTGTTGGTGCTCGCTACCGTCCTCCTAAGTCTGCCTCAGACATTTTTTTGACTGTCAGTGACTATATTGTTGAACAAAAGCTGGACTATTCTAAACGTGCCTTGACCGCTGACTTTAATTTGTTAACATCAACTGGTTGTTACAGGATAATTTGTGATTCTTTAATTATTTTATCACTACCTTTCGATCTATCACAGCTGGTTGATAAGGCTACGTGCGAGGATTCTATGGTAGATCTTGTTTTTGCAAACCATGGATTGGTTAAGAATGGATATCAGTGAAGGGCCGTCGATGAAATTTCTCAGCATAAGGCTGTTATGGTTAGTTTATATGTTGCTTGTAAGCCATTTCGACCAATAATTGAAACTGTGCTGAATTTTGAATGCGCAGACGACACTTCTATTTTTGCTAAACTTGCATCATGCTTTGACGATTTCGTGTCTTGTAGTAACCACTGCAGTATGGATACGTTGACTAACCAATTTTCAGCATAGTAATGAATGTATACCGAATTTTGTTCCTCACAAGAGCATAAAACATCATGGAAAACACCCTTGGTATACCAGGTCAATTATAAAGCTTAAACGCCGTATTAAGCCATTTCGAAAGCGACGGATGGTTCACAATAATGACGGGGAGTCCTAAATTAACTTGCTTAAGTCTGAGCTAAAAGCTAAAATGATTGATGCGAGAAAGTTTTTACTTGAATACCACGTTAAGCTCTCTCATGAAAAATAATCCCGTTAAGTTTTGGAAAACTATCAATCCCACCAGTGGCTGTACGTCAACTTTTGTGATAGATGATGTGTCCTGCTCCGATTCTTCACAATTTCTGAAGCCTGTAATAAGTATTTCTAAACTGTATTTGGATATGACAATGAAACGACCCCTGACATTCGTTGCATTGAAAAAATAGATTCGTTTCCAGCAATTGAAATTAGTTACACTGGCGTTCCTAACTTTCTCTTCAATATCGACACTACTAAATGTGCCGGGCCAGATGGCATAACAAACATCTTTTTGAAGCGTTATGCAGAACGGAATGCTCGTTATTTATAAATAATTTTTGCTAAATCGTTAGAGACAGGTACTCTGCCGACCATTTGGAGCATCGCAAATGTAATTCCTGTGGTTAAATCGAGTAATAAGCAACTCATTTCTAACCACAGGCCTATTTGAATAACATGTACCTGTTGCAAGCTTTTAGAGCACATAATTCTTAAACGTGTACTTTATCACCTCACTGATAACAACGTATTGTCACGTAATAAGCATGGTTTTCACTCTGGGTTTTCTACGACTACATAGCTCATTGAATTCACTCACGACATCGCTTCGGCGCCTAATACTCGAGGTCAGGTTAACGCCATATTCATAGATTATAGCAAAGCACTTGATGTGGTGTGTCACAGAAAACTTATTATTATACTCAGAAATATTATTAACCATGACAAAATGATAAGCTGGATAGCTGATTGGCTACGTTTGAGGTGACAATTAGTTACATTTGAGCCTGGGCAGTCACCGTCCTGTGCAGTCACTTCCGGGGTACCGCAGGGCTGGGTACTTGGGCGCCTATTGTTCATTATTTACATTAATAATGTCACACGGGTCATTAGGGACACACCAGTGCAGCTGCGATTGTACGCTGTCGACTGCGTTCTTTATACTAGCGTAAATAATGCTCATGACCAAGATGTTCTGAAAAAAGTATCGTCCTTTTGTGGTTGGAGTACCCTTAGCGAAAAGTAATACGTTTGAAATCCGTACGAGTATGCTTGAAGTGCACTTCAAATAGGATTTGTATTTGTAAATGTATTTTAAGTGCATTAAATTTGCATTTTCTCAATTTTTAGTAAATATTGAAAATACATTATTAAAAATACGGGAAAAATACAGTGCTTTTAAGTACCCTCCAAATAGATTAAAAATGCACTGAACCTCACGAATGTGCGCTTAAGGCATTCAGAATATATGGAAAATGTATTTCTTCCCGCCAAACGATCATGGTGTAAATGCACTGTCAATATTATAAAAATACACTTACCTAACTACATTTAGAGCAGCACTCTGAGTATACTTTAAAAGTGTGATGAAGCATGGAAATATACTCCGAATATGTTCGAAATACATTTCAAATGCCTTTTACGTTTGTCGAACGAACATGGTAGAAATACACTCTCAATGCATGAAAAATACTTATAGAAAATACATTTTAAATGTATTCTTAAAGCTTTACGAAATACATTTCGAGTACACTACAGGCGCTGCTTCAGTTGCTGAATTGTAAGATTCACGAAAAGCATATCTGAAGTGCCGGATAAGATACACATCAAATGAATAAACGTACTGAGAATTTCTCCTCGATGTTTACGTATAATAAAAGAAACTGAGGGAGATACTTTCACTTACTGCACTGTCTAAAGCAGACATAACTCTGCGTATTAGAGAGAAATTCGGCGTACCAATATGTAAGCGGCGGTGTTCCAACGCAATCGGCAAAGAAAAAACATAGAATTCAACGAGTATATATATGTACGAAAACACTTGCACTTTGCCAGCGTTGTTACGACGATATCGCTGTGGAGGCTTTGAAAATTTTCTTTTTCTGAAAAATATTCGCCTTAGATGGACAACCCTGGCTATGCTTGCGAGGGCGAGCAGCTCGGCGCCTCTCACTGCCGCTCACTACCTCCTCCTCTGTGCCCGGCACCTGTGGCGCGAGTTGAGCGGCGTACCCCTCCTTCACGTTTTGTCTGCCTTCGCTGCGTTTCTTTTGCCTGTCCTGTTTCGGACTCCTCAACGCGCGGTCGTCGGGTGGATGCAGTCTCTGCTTGGACGGCGCGTTGCAGCGGCGTTGGCCGTCTAGCCAAGGTAAGCACGATATACCGGCTATTTGCGCGTACGGTGTCGCACTACAATTAATGGACGTATGTTTGCCTTGCAATCGAAGAGTGCTAATGCCCTTTATAAAATCCGCACGTGGTTGTTAAGCTTACCTACACCTGCGAGCAAGATTTCCTACCGTAACTAGTACGCCGTGCAAGGGAATGTACTCACAAATCAACGACATCAAGAAGACGTAAAAGAAATGGATTTTAGTGCTTTCCTTTTTGCGCCTAATTTTTAGCTCGGGCACTGCTGATTGGACGGGGGACTGTTGCGACGAGTTTCCTTGTAGATCGAGTACTCATTGACGACTAACACTTGCATTAAACACATAACAGCCAGGAACGTTTTTAGCACAGCCTGTTCACAGAAAGTCCGCCGTCCATGTTTACGCGCTTGAGAAATTTGCGAAGTGTATCCAGGGGGCAGCTTTCTTTTGTTTTCTGTTCGGAGCAGCCGCTCACAGCTGCGCATGTTCACAGCAGCGGCCGTACGGGGAAGGAACCCAGTTTGTCGCATACATGTATCCGACTAATGCGCGTGGCCCGGCCATACGGCGAGAATCCGAGCAGCCTTCGCGATTTTTGTCTGTCGCATGTCGCCATTCTGCCAACTAAAGCCATGAAAGAGTTTATGCCGTCTGTTTCGATGTGACCAAAAGTGTTAAAAGCGACCCACGTAATTTTTGGTGCATGTGGCAGTAGCGAAGGTGCTTCATGCCCTGGGACTACAAATTATTTGTCCATCTAAGACAAACTGTATGAGAGTAGCCGCTAAGTTACAATCAGTTTCCTACCGCCACCCAGAACCAAGAACCAGCAAAGGAAGGAAGGAGAAGGAATGCGGGTGGGGAGGGGGACTTCGAGGGAGGCAACCAGTTCCCCGCGCGAGACCCCCCTGGTCCTAGAACGGGTCCCCCGGGCGGGTTCGTCGCTTTTTGTTCCTTGGATTGCTCCCCCAAAACTTCGCGAAACTTCAGGACGTTAGCCCCTTCCTCTTTTGTGTTTCCTTGCAACTTTTTCCCTCCTTGCTGTATTCATTTCGTAGCGCATTCACGAACACGTGTGCGCGTTCCGAGAGGCCCTTCGGCCGCTCGTGGTCGAGTGACAGACACGCGGAACCCGACGCGCTAACGCTGGACCACGCCACCGGAGAATAGAGAGTTTTAGCAGTACGTTCGTTACGTTCGTTACGTTCGTTACGTTGCTACCGGGTTTTCCGGGACCCGACTGCGCATGCGCCAGTTGTTCCGTGCGCGTCCGGCGTCTCTCCCTGCGCTGTTTCCGTGTTACCGTAACTTACGTAACATGGTGGCCAGCCGTGCTCCGTAAGCGGCTTTTACGGAGGTGAACAGAGCCGATCCACAGTCACGCGGAAGTGGGATCCCCAACTACATCCGTTATAGACGTCAGCGCCTCCTGAGTTGAAGATTTGATCTAAGTGATGATCGGGCCTAGTAGTTTTTGGGTTCGAAGTTAATCGGCGTTGTTCTCTGTGTTGTTCTCCTCCACGTGTACGGTGTGTACGGCGCGCGACCATGCCTTCACCTGCGCTCGCTCTGGTGCCTTCGCCGCCGCCGCAGCCGCTGCCTCACAATGCGTCCGGACGAGCGCGATTTTCCACTCGTGATGACATTGCCATCCTGTTAGAAGTGATCAACATCAATCCGTTCTCTGAACCTGCCCGGTGGTTCGAGCTGGTGAACCGGGTGAACATTCTGCTGAAGCGGTCCTGCACAGTGAGGAGCGTGCGGGAGAGGGTGGACCTCATCAGTGGACATTTTGTGGCCAACGAGAGGAAGACCCTCCAAAAGTAAGTAGACGCGATTTTCGGCCATTATTTTTCACGCTGTGTCTGGAGTGCCGTCCGACGGTACTATAAGCATAGGCGCGTCTAATCTCACGGCAGCCGTGAGAATGACATCCGGGAAATTCTAACGGCAGTTTCTTTAAAAAGCTGGATGACCTAAAATTTGCTGAATACCTCCAAACTTAACCCAACGTAACCTCCAAGCTCAATAATCTCCAAACGTTACCTCCAAGCGTAACTTAACATAACCTAACCTAACGTAACCTAACCAAACGTATCATAAACTACCCTAATCCAACCCAATTCCAACAAACCTAACCTAACCCAGCCCAACAACACTGAATCTATATGAAACCTCATCCAACCCATTCCAGAAGTCTTCTGTGGGGATCTCTTGATATAGTAATAACCAGAATTAAAAAAGAAAAAAGCATAAACAAAATCACGAGTGAAAACTTCAGAAATTCTGACTCCAAAGCCCCCCTTACTGGATTTGAACCTGGGCCTTCTGGTTAAAAAAAGCAAGTGCGACACCACAGCGCAATGGGAGCAGCTGTCGAACGAGTTTTTACGAAATATTTGTCCACCGAATCTGTGGGTGGCGTGCTTAGCCAATCATAGGCAACTGCCATGAGAAATTACTATCGGCAATTCTCGTGGTTGCCGTGATAATAGACACACATATGGACAACCTGCGTTTTGTAAAACAAATGCCACACTTGGAACTACATCGCTCATCGCTAAGTAACCTAATCTAAACCAACGTAAAACGACCTAACGAAGACAAAGAAATCATTTAAAACTGCGGCCTAAGCCATGAAAACTGTAGTTCAATTTCAAGGCGAAACAAGCAAAGCAAGAGGCAGGAGCTGATTTTGAGCCACCGTCCTTGGAATGAAGGAGCTAAAACAGAACCCCCACACCACACCAACAGATGGTTCGGTGAAAAGGAAGGGGGGGAGTAGCATAGTGCTAAATATTCGAATGTCGTCGGATAGCGCTCTAGCCATGCCTGCAGTAAGGCCCTTGGCCTGCAGTGCTGAGCTAAAGGACTGCACTCTAGACACTGCGTATTTTTTATCCCCAACGTTGCATTGTAATTGGCAAAACTCTATTGTTAATACAGATCGGGCACGGAGGAAGAATATTCTGAACGAGACCACCTCCTGCAACAAGTGGTTGACCTCATGAAAGAATGCGGCCACAAAATTAAGAAGCCGATAACGCGAAAGAGGAAGCCACTGCAAACTCTCCAGGCGCAAGAGTACGAGTCAAGTTGCGTCACGGGGAACGGCTCGCAGACGACGCACTTGCAGAGAGCCGACGCTGTCGCCTACCGCGACTCGCAGAGCAAGGGCTTCGAGGAGGACGCACCGGAGGAGCAGGAAGGTGAGATACTCCTAAAAATAAGTGTGAATATGTTGCCTACGCTGATGATGAAATAGACGTTTCAAACGGCGGCGATCATCATCCTGATCATCACCCCGACTAGCACTGACCTTCTTGTTCTTGGGAATTTCTTCTCCCAGTTGCATTTTCGGCTGATGTCGAGAAGGGAGGGAGGGTGGGGCTGAGTTGGGTGGCTTAAACTCAGTGTTGTACACGTTCCTCTAAAATAGGAACAAAAGCTCGTTCCTCGTTCCTTCTCAATTTTGAAACGAGTTCCCGTTACAAGTTCCTTTATTGCGAAAGGAACGCGTTCCAGTTCCACTTCGAAAATTGGAACGTGTCGTTACATTAACGTTACAATTGGATTTTTAAATTAAAATGTAGTGTCGGATAATCCTGGGGCGAAATTAAGTGAGAAATTTAAAACTCACGTCGAACTACGTATATTATACGAATATTAACACCGCCAGCAGCAGATTATCTGGAGATTAAACTAATCAAAAGGAAATCTCCTAGGCGAATTTTTTCAGCGAGCACCGGACAATCTCCAGATGGCTCTAGGACATTTCGGTGCAGGATGTTTCGGTGCGGAAATTTTGATGTACGGACATATCGGTGTACGGGCGTTTCGGTGCACGATTTAGGTGTGCAAACTTTCTGGCGACCAAATTATCCGGTACTTGCCTATTTGCGTCAGCCGTTATGTTTTTATTTCCGCTTAACGTGGGTTATGGACAACAATCTGGAGCAGTGAATTTAATTTTTGATTGATGTCATGTTTGGTCTTTGCCAGGTATTTTCAGAAATTCTAGATTTATATATTTTTGTTTAATACCTATTCCTGGGGACACGTTATGGAGCCGATTGAATTCTTTAGCACACGTTTTTTTATTTACGACAGGTTGTTAATTTATACTCGCTCTTTTTTAGCTAGACAATTAACCGGCGTTTACAATGGTCCGACGCCTTTTTTGTGTTTATTTTTAAATTATACACCCTCAAATTACATAAATTACATGTACACTCTCAATATCCAAAACGTAACAAACATTAGAGAGCCCCCAGAATGCAGAAAACCTTATGAAGGGTATTACGTAGGCTGGGCTGCCTTGCTAAAATGAATTTGCGAACACTGGTCTAGGATATTGTCATTGAGGAAGAAGGCGCCTTTTTGAAAACAGCCGCAGCTTCTATATCTCCTAAATGCTGATTAAAGGGGCCCTGAAAGGCGTTTTGAGCACACTAAATGAACTAGCGCAATCGTTAGATTGGGTCGTCAACGTCATCTGTGCCAAGTATTACTCTTTTATGCGCAGCGGAAAGCTCACACTTTTGTTGCAAAGTTTGTCGCTTTTTTCTCACCCTTTCCTTCTTGTTTTTGGGCGCCGCCATCTTCACATGTCTACATCATCGATTCCCAGATGTTCGTCATGAGCTAGACATCCTGCTATTGGGCGGCTTTTTCACGCACTTCCGGCAAAGAGATGAGTCGTCTGCTCAGCGTCGGCTCGCCGGCTGATCTGCTAGCGTAGTGTCGGAGTGCTTGGACATTTTACGACAAACGAAACAAGTGTAAACAAACGCTTAACCGTTCGTATTGAATGCAACATGGCCATAACACGACATGGATATTCTCTTACCTGAGTACGTTCCGTAAAGAAAACGTTGAAGCCCCATGGCACTTCTTTCGTGCAATCGCAGATAACGCCCTGGCCGAATGCCCGGGTTTGACGGATACATTTTATTCCACTTCAAAGCAATCCAGAGATGCGTTTCGAACGAACACAACGTCCCAACATGCGTTGCAAGTCTGAACCGCGATTGACAGACGATGGGTTGCCTCCTCCTGCCCGTCGTAAATTCGGCACTCACCTCGCGCGCGGTTTGTGGGAACGAACAGCAAGTCACTTAACTCTGGCGCGTAAGCCGAGATGGCTTTTAGCCACGCACACTGCACATACCCCATGCGAGGTTGAGTCGTACGTCGCTCGAGAAAGATAATCCACACCATGGGAAGCACTATAGGCCTCCTGCGCTGCCCAGGGGTCGCTGCGCAAGCGGCTTCCGGGCAGTACTTCCGGGTAGTACAAAGCTGCGCGGGTCCCATAGGATCCCGTGTTGACAGAAGCAAAATGAGCTTGACGCTCCCGATTATCTTGCGACGTGGTCACCAGCTCATCCCCGACGCGTCCGATCTATTTCAGCGATCAACTTGGCATTAGGGAAAAAAGATTTTCAGCGCTTAACACGTTTACAGCGCCGACGAAAGTGCCGGGACCGTGACGGCGTCTGCTACTCGCAGGTTCACCGATCGATGGTCGTACGAAGTGAAATTTCTAGTTTAAACTGATACTCTAGGTGACAAAGACTTCTCAAAAACAGCCGATCAAAAAAGAAGAGTGACGCAATTGGCGATGATCGCGCTTTGAAAAGCCAGCGAGTCCGGCGGAACGCAGCTCGCCTGCTGCGGTGCGCCGCTCTTTTGCGTACCTGGACACTATGCGTGCGCTTTCATTAAACAGTGCTCGTTTGCGTCGCCGTTACGAATACATGGTGCAGCGTTAGCTTGCCGTTTTGTTGCGTGTCTCAGTGACAAAATGCCGCGACCGTCAGAAGCGTGAAATTTGTTTTGCGATTCCTAAATTAGTGGCGGTAAAACAAGGTGGTCGGGCGAACTGAGAGGCCGCTCGCTTTCCTTGTTTGCTCTCACTTTACTTAATTACGCTACTGCAGCAGACATTCCCAGTTCGCACTTAATAGCCTAGAATGAGGGTCAGCAACGGCCGAGTTTCATGCAGCCCACACGGCGGAGGGCTGGACGGCAAATGGGGAGGAGGAGGGAGGAGGAGGGGGGCTTTGAATGCAAAGAGAAAAAATTCAGCGAATTTCTAATAATATTTGACAATAATCTGGCGAAGTGTGAAGATGGGGGGGCAATTCAACTGGAGGACGCCAATTCTCTGTTCTTATCTCGTCCAACTCCATTTGAAGTCAAAACTGGCGTGTCGGCGTTCAGATTCGAAGACCCCTGCACTAGAAAACCAACACAGTCAGTGATGATCGTATGTAAATATTCGGGTCCCCGCGCCGTGTATGCGGCTATGTTATGTGATGTTATCCAAGTACATCATCTCTGCAGCTGGCAGCGGGCGTGTGATTTGGTGCATGTTTTGCGTCCTTTAATAGCGCTTAATTTGTTTATTTGGCGCTATTGCCCCACCTACTCGCTAGTATACATGTACCCTGCCATTCGTAAATCGTGCGGCGTAAAACGTTACGCAAGAATCATTTAGTTTGCGAAAGTACGAAACAGAATTTCCACTCAATTCAAAGGCGGTGCAGGTCAGCAGTGCCAGCTGAGCCGGCTGCGCAATGCATGCGTTCGCTTGCATGCTCCCGCTGAAGCAACATTTTGCAGTTACCTCAGCATATAGGATGAGCAGCGCTCCGTGTTTATGCTACTCGTGAACTTTCCTTTGTCGACCGCACGCAAGAAGAAAAAACTGTAACTGTAGTCAAACAGTTAAACCACCCGACCTGGCGATACCGTCCCACGCCGCGACCACCGCGACAGCTCGCTCAAAAGAAAGCCGACAAATCGGCTTCTTTTAGTGGATATTATTTTGTTTGGCCTCTGCAACTGCTTTAAGGGCTATTTCATACAGTATGCAGTCATTTAAACACGCCACGAAGCGCCACAACCAACTTTCACTCTGGCTTGTAATTGAAAACACATGGAGGGCGGCGAGGGTCGTCTGCTTTTGTACTACCCAGAGGCGTCGGCCGCTAGGGGCGCTGCATGTCGCCAAAACTCCAGCGCAGGAGGCCTATCCACCCGCAGAAGCACAACGTCGCATTTCATCGCGAAACAAAGGCGTCCACAACGCACACACCATCGCCTCCTGTAATGCCAAACGCATCTCACACTTCCCAATGGGAGTGAGTGGTACGCCTGCAGTGCCCACATGTCGCGAGGTGGGGCCCCGAGCTGAACCGGGATCACGCAACCGTAACTGACTTCTGGGGCGGTTTATGCCTTCTTGCCAAGGCAACCGGTGTTTGAGATTGTCAAAGAAATGGCGCTCGCTCCAGCACTAGAAAGCTCAGAGCCGCGCCGGAGCATGTTTTGCCAACGTTGCCGCTCTCCACCACGCGTCGCCCCAAGCTTAACTGGTCACATGATTAAAGCGTTTTGTGCAGGGGTTCTGTATCGGTTTAAAATGTCTTTTTAATATGCCGCCGGCAGGAATTACCACCACCGCAAAATAAGACCCGGCACCAGCGGGGCCACATCTGATACGGCGCTTTTTGTATAAACAGTGCGCGGTGCATGAAAGGGACCGAGCGCGCGATCCTCCCCGAGCGGCTGCGAGTTCGCCGCCGATTAAAAGTCACGTGCTGCCCTGCAGAAACGCACACCGCGAAAGGGCAAGGCCAGGCCGCCGCACAAATGCGGCCAGATTTTTCGTTCGCTTTTCCAGCCTTGAGCGGAGTGCGGGATTCATGGTGTCAACAAAGCTTGCCCGTAGCAGACGGCAGTATGCGGAGCGCCATAGCGGAAGTACGTCACCGCTGAAGCGCGCAGCATCATGGGAGGGAGTGCTCGCGCGCCGTCAACAGCGAAAGGAGGAGGAAACGCGGCGCGACGATAATGCGCGGTTTTTGATTTACGATTTCTCAGCTAATACTCATCGCTTTAACAAAATTCTTGCGGGAGGAGATTGCTAATACATTGTCTTACTTGGTTACATGTACATCCATGCATCGGCGGAAGGTATTTCAGGACCCCTTTAAGTGCGTACGGGTTTTGGATACAAATACCCCCCAGTCTGTTCGGGAAAACCAACCTTCGTTTTGTGTTTACGTGCCTACATTCCCTACATTCTTTGTCCTAGCGCCCCCCAACCCCCTCCCCGCCTGCACGCTCAAATCTCGACCAGATTTCGTTTTCAGACATGCTATTTTCGGTTTCCCCTGAAAATCCTACAGCCGTGGCGGAGTTCACAGTCTCCGAAGCCTCACCGCAGTGATACAGGAAAAAAACTTTACATTCACCAGCAGCTCACGAAACCTCTTTTGGCGGTGAGATGTTTGAGTGGCGCCCCCTGGCTATGACGGCGGCTTAGGGACTCGCGCCGCTGTCGTCTGCTACACTCCGTTGGTGAGAGGCAGTAGTGCGTGTGCTAGAAAAAGCCCGCGTTGGTGCTTTATTGCATTTAAAGCGTATTTCTGGTAATTCAGTTATTTTTGCCAGCTTCTGACACATCTGAATAGTTTCAAGCTGTATACCCCATAAGTTTGCAGCACACGAGGAGCGAGAGACCAAATTTCTTCAGAGCATCGGTAAGAAGATCGTGTCTAACTCGTCCTTTCTAGTTTATTCGCAAGGTTCAACGCTAAGAGCTCCTCGATAAGTATGCAAAATGCGTAGGTTTCCCTACAGTATTCTTGAGATGCTCTTATGAAGACTCAACACTCTAACGCTACGTAAACGCCTTTTCATCTGTTAATCTTTCATAAGATCAGAGCATGTTCTGGGCAGTGTTCCGCATGCGCAGTTACATCTTCCTGTCGACTGCGCCAATCGTAGGGCTGCTAGCACAGCCCACTGATAAATGGAAGCTCCCAGGACGAAGAAAATAAAATGGTCTATACCAAGCGCCGGGCTCGTACACGCGCATTGCACAGCAGGAAAGAAAGCGGCTGTCTTGTATTTCTTTAGTTGTTGTTGACTTGTATCACATGAATGTTTTTTTTTTCTATGCCCATCGCATTAACTTTTCTACACCGTCACAAACGTCTTATAATAGGTTTGGGATGTTTGGGAGGCTCACAAAGATCGTGTGGATTTTTTTTTTCAGGCTGTATGGCATACATTCCCTTTTTCACAAATTGGCTTTCGTTATGGCTGCGTGCAAGAAGGGGCACACCGGCAGCGTGCGTTGTTTGTTCACATGCAAATACAATGACAAAGTTTGTGCTATGCACCGCGATCGTGCCTTAGACAACGTTGTCCCGAGTACTGGCGGCTTTTGTGCTCCGAATTCTTATCGTAACTATCGTAATAATAACGAACTGACTCTCAACCCGAACAATTATGACATGATTACGGTGTTGAAGGTTTGATAAATTCGCTAACTAATGCAATAAATAGTACACGTGTATATATTACAAGAACCGAAGCCGATGAATTTTCCCAAGCGGCTCTTTAATGTTTTCCACCCCTTCCAGGCGTAAAAATCAAATCCTGGTCTACTCGGGATTGTGGTTCTATGAATTGAAGGAAGTTCATCTTGCTCTCTTGTCCTGGACTGAGGACCTGGCATAATAATCAGCTCGATTTTACGGTTAATAAAAGTTTTCTCCACCTCCTTCTCCTTCTCCTCTTGAGTGCAGTTTTCCTATAACGCTTATCTGAAATTAGGATATGGCTGACGTAGATGTACCGAAATATCCCTCGAGGTCTGAACAAAGGAAAGTGTTACTGTATATTTACCGTAGACGTGACTCGTTTTGCTCTATACACCTTCATACTGGTTCGAATCCCGGTATAAAACCAGCACGTGGTTATACACAGTGGGTTAATCGAAACTTAACCCACAGTTTTTGCAGCCCACAGTTCATGTCGGCATACTTTCATGCATGACAACGTAAAGTGATGTGACACAATACTTTCCAGCGTTCGGCAAGGTTTTAAAAACTGTTTTACCTTGCACGTGATTACCGGGAATCGTAATGCCTTCTGTCAAAGCCGAAAGCCCCGAAGGCCTGGAATTTGCTTTGGTCTTGTATTTTCGCTGTTGTCGGTTACTACCAGCTGGCTGTTCCCTTTGTTCGAAAGGCTGCTTAATACAGAAGCTGACGCCTAACTCCGGCCCTTCGCGCTCTGCACAGAACCGGCTTCGTCAGGAATGGGGCGACGCCGGCAATGTTTCTTCCGTAGCGGTATACAAAACTGTACTTTAACTCACTTTCAGAGCTACTGTATGTGATTTTAAGTCCATTATTATGGTAAAAAGTTACGCACACGCAAAATCAGGTGCGGACGAGCGTCAGACGTCAACCAGGCGCATAGAAACAGCAGGGAGAGCGAGCCGGAGTGAAGCAGACGACAAATGCGAGAATCCCTAAGCTGACGTCACGGAGGCGCGCTTCGCAGCGCCGCCCGTGGTCGCGCTCACCGCCAATAATGTGCAACAAAAAGCCGAGAGAACAAAATGGCCACTATCGTTTGCTGGCTGCGCCCTTCCGCGCGTCGCGGTCATACCGATGGCGCTCCAGGAATCGCTCTTTCTCCTCCTTCAGTCGCGCATATCATGGACACCCCAGGCATACATTGCTTTCTCCCATTATAAGGAGCAAAAAAAAATGAATAGGGTAGTGTGACGAGAGCTGCAACAGTCGTCTTGAAGTTTTCGAAGTCCAGTTGACGCAATGGTGAACCACAAGTGACACCCCTCTCTCTCTACCAAGGGGTCTGGTAGCCGGCGGTGCTCAGCCTTCCCCTCCCCTAAGTAACGCCACGGTAAGTGCGATCGTTGGTTGGTTAGTTTTAAGTAGAACCGACACCGAATGCAACAAATACAGAAAACAATTAAAACGGAATGGACACGCGCTTAAAGGGACACTGAAGTGATATGTAAACATTGCGGGATTACTAGCGCAAATTGTAGTCCGGAGTCCCCAGGCCATGTTTCGACCACTCTAGGCGCGTTTACGCGATTTTATTTAGTAGAAAAACTAATTCGAAAATGCTGTCCTCTCTTTACGCTCGCCCATTTTCTGTGGCGTTTTCGGGTGACGTCAGGAGGGGATGAGCTGGCAATTGGCTGCGCTACTGCACGGCTCCCCGGCCTTCAGACAGAGAAATCCTCCCTGTTCTGTGGACAGAGTCAGTCGGCTGTGGCCCAGCGTTTCGTCCGCCGGCCGCCGGCGGGTCGTCGTAATCAAGGAGGTTAAAAAAAAATTGCTTGGTCGCAATTCGTTCGCTTAGGTGAAACGAAGCCAGGACACGTTTGTGAATGGAAGAATGTGCCTTTCTTTACTTGGTTTGTTTGTACACTGTATCTAGCTCCAAGTCAAGGTCGCTTCACACAAGCGCTGCACAAGCGCACATGCGACGCTTCGCTGAAGGCCTCTTGAAGGCGGGAGAAGAGTCAGCGAAGTCAATATAGGTACTAAGGAAATAAAATCAAGTAATATTTTTACCGTACAGCGTAAAACTAGGGCGCGGGAAGCACTTTTTTGCGCTGGGCGAACAAGCACAGCGGTCAGCAGCACGACAACGCATCTGCGAACGCTTTTCCGTCTACGAAATGCAATTGCTAGACGTGAGCTACTGTGGAAACTCGGGCGACGCTTACTGCACGAGCGCAGTACAACAAATAGTCACCTAAGCTGCTTGAAATGCCAAAACTAAATAAAAGTGTAAACCGGTTGTACAATATATACCTTATATTAGCAAGACATTCGCATCCCGCTCCGTGGCTCAGTTGTCTAGGGCGCTAGGTATCTCACCGCAAGTGTTTTGCAAGTCAAGAGTTCGAATCCTCGCGGGTACGTGCTTTTTTTTTTTGTAAGTTAAGTTTTTTGTTTTCCGCCGATGTTTTCTATATTGAGTTCACCTTTTTTTGGGCCGCAACGTTCATGGCTACACGAACTAGTTCACAAAACGCGTGCAGGCTGGCACTGGCGCGCCAGCGAGTTCTCGTTGGCGTGCTCTTGCCATAAGCACCGACTGCTTGCAGGCAGTGGGCACAAGCCAGAATGAACAGACCCTTGGCCTGGTGCGAACACGCTTTTTACGATACAGGCATGAGGGAGGCAAGCTCCAAATATG
The DNA here is from genome assembly GCF_048455015.1 of Haemaphysalis longicornis. Lineage (NCBI taxonomy): Eukaryota > Metazoa > Arthropoda > Arachnida > Ixodida > Ixodidae > Haemaphysalis > Haemaphysalis longicornis. Next base: position 3,670,096 of record NW_027526325.1, read on the forward strand.
GGGGAAAAGCGCATGACATTTGGGCGTCTGCGGGTACGCGGAGGGCGTTCATGCACTGCGTAGGTCTCGGCTAGTGAATGCTACGACTACAAGCCGTCCTGGGAGGCTTATCTTGTGCATTTTACAGCCGACAACATGGCAGAAGCGCGATACGATGATTACTGAGATATTGAGAATGCCCATCCAACAACGCCATTGGTTATGTTTTAAAGAACCGAAACCGAAACTGAAACTTGTTTGATTGCTAACCTTGGGCATCGTCCAATCACGGCGCCCCTCCTCCCAACGTCACAGCCTTAGTTGGTGCGGCCGCCGCAAACCGCGCATGGTAGTTTTTCTTCTTTCGCGCTTTGTAAAATAATTACCGATTTGTCAACCGGATAAACGATGAAAAGTGTGCTAATTTGAGCCAGTCTACGCAGTGCAAGCAAAAACGGGACATTGACAAATTAAGTTCAACCTGCGGCCTGCTGCGTGGTTATTCTTCTGCCTGTGACCTTCGAGGAAGCACTTACGGCTGAAGGGCGGGCAAATTGACCAGCTGATAGGAACAGAAACGCAGTAGCGACTTGTGGATTTTTGTACTCGAGCCTTGGCATCAAACACAGCCAAATCCTAGCGATGTAACGGCAGGAACGCCGTTCCTGCCGTTCCTTCAAAAACCTAACGAGTTACCGTTACAGTTCCACCGACTTTTAATGGAACGGTGGCGTTCCTCCGTTCCCCCAAAAAGGAACTAGTTCCAGGAACGCCGTTCCTTGTAACGCCGTTCCGTACAACACTGCTTAAACTTGATAATTGTTTCCAGGTTGACCACTTTGTTGTTCATGGGTTGGCCTCTCCTTTTGTTTGTTTGCAGGTAATGGTTGAAATTGGCTCCTTAGTTTTAACGCGTTTCTCTTTCGCTTTCTTGTTTTTCTTCCCCTTGCAAAAAATACTTGTCACACATTGGGGGAGGGGGGTCAACTATTTGGTTCAATCTTCACTTTTGCTCCTTTTATATTGCACCATTTTTGCCCAGACAACCTTTTTCTTAATTTTTATGTTATCTGTTGAAGGTTCTACAGACAGCATGGCTTGGTGTAGCAAAAATGCACCTTCAGCATTTGAAGCACTGGTTAGTCGAGCTTCATGAAGTGATTAAAAAAACAGTTCCGGAGTTTTTGCAGCCGCCCCTTTCCATAGGGGCGATTTCCCGTGCAGCCAGGTGAACTTCCCAAGCGTTGTAGTCCCACACAAGGGCCGAGCGCCAGGCCGGGGAATCGCTTGTACCTATTTTACCAGTAGGTGCCCGGCGCCACCAAGGCACCCGAACGCACATGGTGCCTTCCACAGCCACGGTGGATGCTCAACTCGCAACTGCCTGTGGCAGGACATGCCGCCAGACTTTTTCACCCCCGGTAATGGCGCAACGCAGCATAATTGCCGGGGGCCCCGCCAGATGGACAAGGGTCAGGGGCCCCTCGATAGGGTAAAGGCAGCTTTCCAGACGTGGAACCCCCTTTGAAGGGTCCGCACTCGACCAGGGACGCCTGTACCTAATAAAGAAACCGGTTACGACTCCTTCCACCGGGGCATTTCCCGACAAAGTCGGGTAACTTCCCAAGCACAAGATCCCCTGAGCAGGGGGTGCTTGTACCAATTTTTACTGGTTGGTGCTTAGCGGTACCGAAGTACCTCCCACATTCTCGTACCCCATGGTACAAACCGACGTGGTGGAACGGTTTCCAATCAATCAATCAATCTTTTTATTTCAACAACGTCTGTGTTGGGGACCGTGAACAAAAAGCCACCAAACGAGCTTGACAGGGTCCACGGTCCTGTGTTCAAGGCAAAACGGCAGCAGCGGCTTGCTGCCAACATAAGCATGCACATACTTTAACACGTGCAAAGTTACAATACATGGATATTAAAAACACAAATCCCATCGCAAGAAGATATGTGTACGAGGCCCTCACAGGGCAGAGAAATTCACTTCCTAAAGTTTTACTGCCAGCTGCATATAACACAGCACAGAAGCAGAGCAATCTGCATTTTTTATTTTATTGTACTAAGGTCCCACAGCGGGTGTGCTGAAGAACATTGGGGCATTTTTGTAGCCTTTGTAAGCAGTACACCAAGAGCCTGGGTGCTACGGTGCATATACAAGGTTGAAAATACAGGAAAGCCAAATAATGTAATCGACTAAAACATGATGGCAGTTTCTTGGCATGTGTTAAGTAATCAGAGCAAGAGCAGGATGAAAAATGAGCGTAGATGGGATAAAAGCTAATTGTTTTTGTCTTTTCCATGCCCTATATATGCCTAATATGACTCAACCAAATTGCTTCACAATTTATGATAGCTCGTTTTTGTAGATAGCCCCTCCGTCAGTCCTCAGTCCCAAAAACTAGAGTCGTCTTCCTCTGACCTTACAATGATTGTTACATTTTGTTTGTGTGATGTAGTATAGCGGTTTTCTTTTTCAGTTTCATATAATAATCTGCTTGCTTGTAGTAGGCTTGTAACAGAAAATGAAAATACTTTTTTGAGAATAATTACTTTAAGAATGGGAAGAATAATTGGCAGCACTACCATAAAGGCAGCCCCATTATATAACCACTGACAAAAGTGCAGTGTATTCCTGAAATGATGCTACTGCCACTTGTGCATGAATGCAAAAGCAAAAGATCACAAACTGCTACACAACAAACTCGCTTATTGTCTCTCCATTGCAGGGAATGGCGCCCAAGTTACAGCGTTTGACCTCATCAACCAGATGTGCACAGGGCAGCCAGATGTTGAGGAGGATGGCCCATCACAAAGGGCAACCGAAAGTCCCCCTGCTGAAGAACCCCCCACTCCACCTGAAACCAGAGCTGCCACAGGTCCTCCTCCTGCACAACCCCATCTCCAGCTGAAACCAGACCTCCCATCACGCCCCCGCCAACAATGCAGGCTCCATCGGTTGTGCGGACGGCACCAATGCGTGGTATGAAAACAGTTGTCTGAAGTGAAGCATATTGCAGCTATAGGTACTGGACAGCACCCAGAGGGCGACACAGAGCTCGAAACACCCAGTGCCACCTTCCGCAGATATGGCTAGAATACTTGCTTTGTGTACTGCAACGGCTACACAAAGGAGTGAACTTGCACTGTCAGCTTGACATTGTAGCTTGGCACATTCAGTATCGTTTGTTGTTTAATTTCCTTAATATGTGCATAAATCATACATTCACTGATCTGGCAAAGTCATTGTGGTTATTTATGCTTTGCAGGCCGCACCACAGAACGACGGCTAGAGCCATGTACAAGTATGCCATGCAGGCTGCCAATGGCGTTCCACTGGCGAGTCTTTTGTCACGAGTGACACTCTTCGCTGAAGCGACAATGGCAGTCTTTATGCCATAAGCAACATGTTAAACACTTTTCACTGGGTAGCAGCACAAGTTACCCATTTTCACAGGATGTAGGAAAAAATTTTGCTACCCTAATAAAAGTCGGTAGGAACACCACCAGAAAATTTAAAGGTGGAATTAAATGAGTCAAACCCTGTTGGTGAGCCCTTAGCAGCATTTTAAATCAGTATCCAATGGTTGACACACCGCCTAGAACTCGTGAGGCACTTGTTTTAATGCTTACACTGTGTTTTCCATGTTGATAGCTGCCATCACATTGTACGCTCTGACAGGCTACTTTTGAATGGTCATGCTGTAACAATAAGATTTATTCAATGCTGCACTGTAGCTGTGCCATCTACAGAATATTGATTTCAGGAGCGTGAGGCTCTTACATGACACATTAGTGCGACTTTGTTGTTGTTTAATTGCACTTTTAGTGTTTCCTAACTCGTTGCTAATGATATTTTGTGCAGCTGGGCGAAGGCAGAATATGGTGGTGATGGAGTATTTGCAGAGGCGTGGATGCCAGGATGCAGATCAGGCCACTAGGCGTAATGCCTACGAGGAAAGGCTCCTTGCCTTTAAGGAGACGAGGCACGACGACGAAATGCGGGATAGAATGGAGGAGCGAAGAATGTGGGCGGACGCTTAAGCAGAAGAGCGCCGCATCAGGGCGGAAGAGTGGCGTGAAGAACAGCGCATCAGGGCCGAGGAGCGTGCTGAGGAACGCCGCATCCGGGCCGAGGAGCGCGCTGAAGAGCAGCGTGCCCGGGCCGAGGTCCTGCAGATCCTGGCTGAAGAACGTCGGTCTTTTGCTGCTCAGCAGGAAACGCACCTGAAGCTCATACAGACTCTAGTTGAGAGCATCAAAAAGTGAGGGATCATGCAAACTGTGCTGGTGGCTTTCCCGCTTTCCCCCTCATTTTTTTATATCCTTTCCATTGAATACTCACAGCTGAACAATTCTTGTATTTATTTTAAGTACCCAAGACATGTTATGTGGTTTTTAATACATACAGTGGAACCCCGCTGATACGTCCCCCGCACTTGTGACAGATCACCTCAATCCCAGCAAACTCTCCATAGAAACAATGCATTAAAAACCCCGATGATATGACGCTCGGGTGCATGCGGTCCGCTTCATACGACGGAGCCTGGAGACGAAGGGTGGAGACACGTATACGATGACACCACCCTTTTGGGTGACTCGCTGGCCGCCGCAGCAAGTCACTGTAGCAAGACCGCGCTATAATTTTCGCCGCAATACGGCTTACTCACGAAGTTTGAATTATCTTATCTATTTCACCTTGCTTGGTCGTATGTGAAACAAAAACAGCTATGCGTTGAGCACTTTCACCGAACAGCGGCGGTGCGGGACCATTCAAAGGGTGTCTTGTTTTTTTTTTTCACTTGGGAATCAGCTAAAGGTTCGCAAATCACGCGAGAACGCGCTAAATATAGTAGTTTAAATAAGTTGTTAGCCCACCTGTCGCGTGAGACCGTCTACTAGGCCAGCATCTACCCACACCCTGGTCGTACGAAACCCTGGTCATACGACGCTTTCTCACGGTCCTTTGAAAGTCGTATAATCGGGGTTCCACTGCTGTATATATTTTTTTCATAGCACCGGAGACTATTCTGTTCTGAGAGAAGGGAGGCATTTACTTGGCAGGGGTGCTAGTCAACTATTGTCTTTTGTCGACATTTGCAACAAAAGCAGCAGATTTTTTCTCCCTGCCAGGTCTATAATGAATAGGTTTCCTAGTACTAATGGCTGTGCTGGCTGTGTTGTTTCACAGCTTGTCACCCAAATAAGCTCAAACCAGGTCCTTGCGTGGCAGTACAGAGGATACTAGCTTGTGTGAATAATTTAAAACATGCCCTTCAGTGGCCGCTCTTACCCACCTCTCCTATTTCTTTCATTGGTTAGGTTGGGCAAGCAGCCAGATTTGTTCTCCCACAAGATAAAAAGTTTTATTCTTTTTTTTAAATGAGTCAAATCCACCTAAAGTGAACTTGAGAAGAAATTGCAATATTGTTACCAGAAATAAATGCAACGCTGTCAAAGCCACGTATGTTTCACATGTAAACTAGAGGAAGTGTAAGGCCACAAGTAATTAAAAATAGTGCAGTGAATTTGAGCAATAAGTTTGCATTTGGCTCACATTGAATTGAAACATTCAAGTTGATGCGGCATTCCCATGAGAACTTTATTTAAATTGACTTTCAAGAATGGTACGATGGACTTTTGGAGGGAATAGGCATCAAAAGTATACAACAGGGCTTCAGGAACAGTAGAACTATACTTGAATAGCGGGAAAGTCCTCCTAGCTGCATTAGCAGCTCGTTTTAAATTCTTCCGTGGGATCATTTTTTTTCACCTTTATGAAGTGGCTCATACCCTCAGAGGCCGTCTGAATTCATAAGCCAACTCCAAAAAGCAAAAAAAAAGCCTCCTTAAAACACTTACAAAACAGGCTGAACAGTCACACCAAAGAAAACTCCCACTGGGAAAATGAGTTTCGCTCATTTTGATTGCCGCCACAGCAGGATCTGGCTTATTTTCAATAGAAACACAGTCTGTGTATACGTTTGCAGGGAATTATTTCACCTCTTTTCTTGCCTACTCTTTTTTTTTAGGGGAAAATTGCCGAGCTTCTGTAGTCTCTGTAGTTTTATCTGACTGAGTTGTGGTTTGAAAATTTGGCTCTTTTTAAAAAAAAAGTGTTCAGCTGGTGTGTAACAATCAGTAGTGTCAGTATTTGCAGCACAAGAACAGTCTCCCTTCTCAAAGAACCAGTAGTGAACACAGAACTCTCTGTGGTCGTTCTGCATAACTGCATTTGCAAAGGTGTGTTCAAATGGGAAACGCAGTTGAATAGGACCCCTTTTTTTACCATTACAACTCATATTGTCTTTCATGGTTAGTGATGCATCAATGAATTTATTTTTTCCCCTTTGCAATGATTGTAATCTACATTGTAGCTCAACCATTTTGCTTTGTAGTGATGCATTCTGTTCTAGTCAATGTTTTCATTTTGTTTTCTGTCACACTTTACAAATATTGTCATTTTCAGCAATGTGCGTATTCCTATGCATTTGTCTCAATTTTTTGGGTGGTGTGTTATGCTTAATTAAGTATGTACTCTCTTCAGAGCTTTCATCTGAATATTTGATGTGATGGTTCAATAACACTGGCTAGAAATGACACTGTGTAATGGAGTTGTGCCAGCAAGATGGCCATTGTCACGACAGAACATTGGCAAGGTCCTAAAGGATGTGATCTTGTGCTTGTTATGCCGCTGTCATCGTTGCACATAAGTCATTTGAATTGATTGTAGAGTTTAACGCACCGACGCAACGCAGGCGATGAGGCGCGCCGTAGTGGAGGGCTCCGGATTAATTTTGACCACCTGGGGATCTTTAACGTGTGCCGAAATCTCGCACACACGGGCGTTTTTGCTTTTCGCCTCCATCAGAAAAGCGGCCGCGAATCAAACCCACGTCCATAAGTCATTTAACCTTTTGCAAAATAGTCGCCATATTGTAGTAGGCAGTTTTGTGCAATTTCGTCTTATGTTCAGTGTATGTTGGCATACATTGTAGGCATACCACCTTGGCTTGTGTTCAGCCTGTCAAAACGTGCTTGTGACCAAAACGAAGTTCGCTGGTAAGTCGGGCAAATGTGCCTGGTGCCCATCTCGTGGTTTAGACAGGCAAACAAAATCTGCAGAACCATAGGCACTGTTACGATGAGTGGAAAGACCCCCTTTTTTTGTTCTGCTTGCAGAGTAAATTCCTTTAGAGGCTTTCAGATGAAATACTTGTTGTGGCTGTTACAGATGGTAGGATAATTGTGGTTCTTAGTGCCTTGTCTGCTTTAAATTGCATGTATTACACTTTGTGGTGATACTTTTTATCAGGCTTTCAAGTGTGTTCTTGCCAGTAGCTCATGTCCATTAATCTGTATGTGTGCCACCACCAGACAAAAATAAAATTTTGTGGGATGCTACAAGGTGTCCCACAGAGGTTGCACACACAGCACTGTTCATTTCTTTTGTGTGCCTCTTTTACAGAAATTAACACCTAGCAAAACCAAGGGGTTATCAGCAATTTAAAATGAACTAAATTTAAAATGAGGCTAATATTCAAAGAAATAAGTAGAGGCTTGTAAATATGACAACCTTTGAACAATTTGCTAATAGTTTACTTTTCCACCACACACCAGTGGCTTTGCCATAGGGCACATGCTTTTGTGTTAGCTTTGTCGCATGACGTTGCAGCACTGTAAGAAAGCCTCTGTGATGAGGAAACTGAGAACAAAGCTTTTTTAATTTCAAGATTAGGAGCATGTGAAGATAAGCAAATCTCACGAATTTAGTTTAGCACTCAAAAACTGAACAATTTGTTTTCAGTGTCACTTTTTTTGGCGCAACTCGAAGGAGCATTAAGAAATTTGGGCTAGTTTTTAGCGCTGGCTTCTATTGTGTCACTTATACAATTTCAGTCACTGTGATGTCAAATTTGGGTTCCTCAGTATTTGACATTTTTTGTTTAAAAATATTTGGTGGCTGAAATAGAGCTGTGTTAGCAAAATGCAGAATTTTTATTTTCGAGAGAAACAGCCCCTTAAGCTTTAAACAGCATACGTTTGCTGCAGTATAATTGCACTATCTCAATAAATTGTGTTCTCTTCGAAATGGCTTCTACTTTTCATTTACCAGTGCTACATGACCACGACTACAGCGCAGGAAAGAGATGCAGAAACAAGAAAGGACATACACAGTGCTGACTCTCAACTGAATGTTTAATGTAGTGGAAACATTTATACCAGCAAAAAACACTGAAAGAACAAAACTATATAAATGTACACCACGAGGACAACTGTTGTATTGCAATTGTGAAAGGGCCACACCGATGTTGAAGTTACAGTATGCTGATAGGGTCTCCGTCCCTGATGTAGCCCGATGTCACATTCACATTTGGCAGCATTCCAAGTACACACTGGCAAGCCACAGATCTATTCAAGACCACCACCCCTAAAGAAAATGCGTATCTTCTTCCATTACATTCAAGGACACTCCCTTCGACTGGCACGCAGCAGCCAAAGCCTGCTTTATAAAGATAAAAGAGCTTCTGTTCTTGCCCAAAGTATTGCACATGTTTGATCCAGCACTCCCACTTGGTACTCATGCTTTTGTGTATGGGTTAGGTGTAGATTTGCAATAGAGAGACGGGCAGCGCACTCACAGTCTCATTTGCGTCCAGAACATTGACAGACCGAAAGGAGGTAGCTACTGCCGACCGTGAAGCTTTAGCATATGTCTGGGCACGTGAAAAATGGCATGTGCATTTATGGGGACAAGGTTTCACGCTACCGATGGATGGATCACTGTGCGTTACTGGCATTGCTGTCTACTCGGAGCACCAGGCAACAACCTTTTCGGATTGCAAGGTGGTCAGAACGACTCCTTCGATAGACCTACAAGGTGGAGTACAAGAAAGGGTTGGAAAACAAGGTCCCAGATGTTTTCTCGTGCCTGCCAGTTTCTGCAGTCATCGATCGATCAGCCAATTCCGTTGCCACAGCAAGACACTTCCGCTGAGGAAAAGGTTGTACTCCTTGTTGAGCCGCTTTGCATCGCCAGAGGAATTTGGGCAAGCCAGCCATGATGACGCTACCTTGGAAGGTGTCAAAGGCTACGTGGTGTCGTCTTGCCCACGCACAAGTTCCATTTAAAAGGAAGTACAGCCGTACTTGAATCTTGCCGGCAGAATTGTCTGTCCTCAATGGCTTATTCCTGCATGGAGAACGACTTGTTCCACGGTCTACCTCGCATCAGGTAGTCCCGATAACACATGAAACGCATCCTGGAATAGTTCGAATGAAGGCATGCCTGCGACAACGCTTTTGGTGACCAGGAATGGATCAGCAAGTAGAAAGTGCCACATAGAACTGCAGTGTATGCACATAGAACTGCACTCTGTGACTTGGCTGCCATATAAGCAGGTGTGGCAGTTAGAGAGAAGGGTGGCGACTTTGTACATCCGTCTCACGTGCTGTAGCGAGAACTTTTGATTCTTGTGAAAGTCCACAAAAGCAAACTCGCCAGCTACCTTCCCGAAGCCCCACTCCACTGCCTGCCGCACGGTGCTCATGCGGCGGTTGAAGCGGGCTTCATGGGGCTGCAGGGATCCTCCTCCATAAGGCTTCATAAGAAGCGGCTTCAGCGGATAGGCCGGGTCCCCATAGATGACCAGCCTCTGGCCCTGCGCCACCTTCTCAAGGTTCTCGTAGAGCCTGGACTCCTTCAGGATACCTGAAGGAACGGAAACACATTTTCAGCGCAGTAGTTTGTTTGAAAATTGCACTAGACATTCAAAACTTTTCCTTGAAGCAGGAATATTTAAATTGGCTAACCCTGTTTTAGCAATTTGCTTTCCCAGAAGCAAACAATCACATCTTTTTTTGTGTGCATACTCTGCAGTTACTGTGAACCCTCAATAACTTAAACCGCTGAAAGCTTGGGAAAAATTTCAGTGACTCGGAGTTCTGAGTTGTACTTTTCCATACACAGACGCTTCCTTGAAGACTTTTCTGAAAGAGAAATGACAATCCCACTTGTGTTGCCGCAATCCACTGAGAACCTCTTCATAACGACCCTGCTTTATATGATAGTGCTGGTAAATGTGGGAGAAGAAACACATCCTGCCCTGTGTTATGTGTTGCTTCGTCTGCCTGGGTTACGCTCTGAAGACAAACCTTGTCAATGTTCCTGGAACAAAATTATTCATTGAGTTAGAGGAACCCGCCGCATGTTGATCAAGGCGGTCGTGCCCGTGTAACGGCAAAGCTGCACGAAAAGCCTCACGTGGATACACATGTGGTCTGAATTTAAGCGTTATATTTTGTCGTCTGTTGTTTTTGTGATGGTACAAAGTATAATACCATGACAAAGCATGTCAGCGGATTTTGTTCAGTGAACTGTGAATGGAGTAGAAGCGGAGACACCGACCAAAAGAAACTTAAAAACAACAACAAGACGTTTCGGCTTCATTACTGAAGCGTTACTGAAACAAGGCTTCAGTAACGAAGCCGAAACGTCTTGTTGTTGTTTTAAAGTTTTTAAGTTTCTTTTGGTCGGTGTCTCCGCTTCTACTCCAACATGCTTCCCGACCACACGGGTTTCCGTCAAAACCCTCGACTTCGTGAACTGTGAATACTTGACATGTTTATTTGACTACCGACATTGCCTTTCACTGACTAGTGCAGTTCAATAAAATCTGCTGCATGACAAGCACTGCTTTGTGTCCATCGTGTATTGCCTCCACATGAGCACAACTACAATTCGGTTTTTTGCGAAGCTGAGCTTTTTTTGACACTACTTCCTTGATTCCTTGGCCACCCTCAAGGTTCGAATCAGCATTCCATGTTTGCGTAACTGCAATCATACAGAAACCATGTCTGTTCGACAAAACTAGAGATAGAACGGAACTTAGGAACTGTAAAACAAGGCCAACACTCAACAGCAGTGCAATAATGCACTCCTCTGAGAGTACTTCGTGACATTACGAGCACATAAAAATAACAAGGTGGCTATTGCTTCAGGAAGAATGCACACATCCCCATGCATCAGCGCCATGTTATACGAATGTGCCACAACTACAGTCGAGCATGATTTGAAGGTTATCGTGGGGGCGCCGAGCAAGAACAGAAGCAGTGCTATGGCCCAGAATCTTTTTTCGCGGAGAGGGACGCATCGAACCTGTTCCTCTCACTCTTTATGTTGTTCCTTAAGCGGTCACTCCGCCTTCATGTGGGACGTTTATATTTTATGCAACTGGATACTGCTGCCATACTACCGGGAATGCTTTTTATTTCTTTCCACTTCACTTTTGTTTGCTAGCACAGCACAATAGGTGGTCTATTCAATATTACAACCTCTCCACAACACACTCCAGGCCCCTTCCACATATGCATTGCATGAAAACGTTAAGCCGAGTAATAGTCGCAATTATCTCACCAGCATCATGGCGCCTTCCTTTGTACGGCCTATCTAGCTGGCAGATGATGCCGTTGGCGCACATGACGGCTTGGTACTTTACCACATGGCAGCGTTTGTGGCCCGAGAAGTATTCTTGCTGGTCCACTGTGGGTCGGCAAATACGGCGCGCCGTTCCGTCAATAAAACCCCAGCAACTCCTGAGTGGGGCACGCCTCGCATGGACGGCCTGAAACAGACGACCGCTAATTAGAAGTCCGCTCCGTGCACAAACGCAATAAATTCTCACCTCGGCAAACTCTTGCAGTCGCGACGGATTCATCCACTGATGACTTGTCATGTCAGACAGTAAGTGAGCGAAGTAGTATTCTATGTGCGCGAGCACCTTGTTCACGACACTTGATATAACTGTGCCGTGGCGCCCGAACTGCATTTCAAGTTCGCACTGCCTATTCGGGTACGCGAGGCGCCGCAGAGTCATGCAGAGAGCCTCCATGCCGGTCACCGTCACGCGTTGGGCGCTCACGACTTCATCCGGCACTCTCAGCAAAGTGCGAAGCTCGTCGATTTCGTCCCGGCCAAAGCGGAAGAGTTCGACGAACTTCATCCGCCGTATACTCGCAATGTCCAGCAGGCCGTACTGCGAAGTGTAGCATGGCGGCTCGGGCTGCTCGAGCTCCGAGGCGAGGAAATAAATGTCCTCGATTTCGCGCCACGTGAGAGCATCGAGCAGCAGCGGGTCTTGCAGCACACTGTAAGGCATGGCTGCGGTTGAGGGAGCCCCTTTTCCACGAAAGCAGGAAAGGCAAAACAGAAGATGGTTGACGAACAAAAACACAGTTAGCTTGCGAGCAACGCGGACGTCTTGGCTAATTGAAAACAGAAGGCACAGAAATCGAGCGGACAGCCACTGAGACCTCACTGACCCACGCACGACGCAGCATGCAGTCTAGTGCAGGTAACAGGCCCCCGCAACATGTCGCTAGCAGTCTGCTAAATTATACATGTAACCGCAAATTGTCTTACATTGATTGGAACAACGATTGTTTACTTTGTGTAAGATTTATTTTAGATTTGCAATGCTTTAGGAGAAACTGCGTTGTTTATTTACGTATTTTTAGCGTGTGGATTTTTGCTACTACTCGGCTAATCAGCCGTCACACGGAACGAACGGTACGATGCTACGGAGTGCTAAAACACGTTTTCCGTCTCACTCTATGGAAAGAACCCGGTACGTACGCGCGCATGCGCAGTCGGGTCCCGGTAAACCCGGTAGCAACGTAACGAACGTAACGGACGTAACGAACGTACTGCTAAAACTCTCTAATTTCAGAAATGTGCCCAAAGGCACCGAAAACAGCATGGGCAGCTTGGCGGTTGTGTGTGTTTAGAAGACGGAATTTCCCATTTGCGTCACGAGTATTTATAAAGCAACTATTTTTACTTGATGGTCCCTGAAGCTAACAGGTGTCTATCTTTTTTTATGTTAAAGACGCGAGCATTCACAATTATTTTCCGCGTTGCTCCCTAGTTAAATGATGACGTTGTCTGTGTACAGCAAAAAGTATAAAATTACCTGCCGGTGATGTGCGGCGGAGAGCAAAAAAATTACATGTGTGTGCAAGCACAAATACACGTTTTCTGGCGTTGCTTGTTTTAATCGCTTCGGTTAGGTGCCTGCGATATAAGAGCTTGTTATTTAAAAGACAGCGTGAAATTTTTCTTGTTTTTCGAAATAACCTTACTTTGCCGTTCCTTTGAAAGCATTGTTGAGTGCACACGCCAATCTAATGACATTTATGTAAGCTTTCTACTGCAATCCTGCCCATGCATTTTAAATTGTTTCGCCGCGCACTATTTTTTTAGAACGTAATCTCCGAAGAAGGTGACGCCGAAATAAGGAACACGTAACAATAATTGTAGTTAATAAGATTACTGCCTATCTTATTTTATTAGCGCCCTGTGAGGTCACAGACCAGTTTTATCCAAGTTAGTTGGAAAACTAGAATTACCACCGTTTCAAGTTAATTGAAGCGCCTAAGAAAGAGAAGTAACATAACTCTAAGAACTCCGTTGCATGTTCGGTAACGTTGTTATCTCAGCTCTGTCTTTTTTTTCCTAATTTTCACTAGTTTTTATCCTAGGACAATTTGCAAACATAAGCCTTGCGCGCCCCCTCCCCCGCAACTATTCTTTCTTAAAAATGGTATTGAAGATCCGATGCCGCATGGCAATATAAACTATGCTTACCATTACATAAATTGTCTTACGTCCTTCAAAGGGGCATTGTTTTCACGCCGGGTTTTTTTTTTCTCTGAAGGGGAAAGTAAAAAATCCTTGCTCGCGAGGGACGTTGGCACGGCTAGAGAAAAGGCCTGATTGATTTGACATTTATTTGCCCCTAACAAAAGTGTTTCACTAATATTTTCCCATTTTCTTTTCACTGCAGGTGCTGGTGAAATTTCCCGCGTGGAGAATCCGAAGTACGAAGACTCTGATGCACAACGCTTCATCTGCGCTGGCTGCCGAGGTGGCTGAAAGGCATTCATTCCTGCTACTTAGTAATGGCGAAATTGGCCACTAGACTGAGGTGTACAATAAACAACTTTCAGACTGCCAATTTGTGCGCATACATGCTGCTCTTTTCAGTAATTTGCTGGCCCGCATTCCGAGCATGGCCGGTTTACATTTCTACAATGGGGAATATCTTTAGCCTAGTGCCTATTAAACTTTTTGAAACCACAATATGATAGTTTCTAGTTGAACGTTAACAATTCCACCTAAGAGACATTGCCATGGTATCTCTCAATGTATTTAGGTTTTATATAGTATACACTCGTAACACATTTTCAGTATATTTGAAGCAGTATTTTCTGTGAATTTAAAATGCATTAATAATACATTTTGCACGTATTTAAAATTACATTTTCTGAGCATTTTTAACGCATTTAAAATGCATTAAATATATATTTTTCATGCACTGCCTAAGTATTTCTGAGGTACATTTTAAATACATTATAATTTTGTTCGAAACGCAGTTGGAATGCGGACAAAATAATGCACAAGAAATACAAAGTTAATATATGTATTAAATGCATTCAAAATACATTAAAAATACGGCATCTTTTCGCTAAGGATACCACGAGGCAAATGAGCATTAATTACCAAAAAAACTCTTCAAATGACATTTGCCAATAAAAAACAACCGCTAAAGTTTAGTTATAGTTACAATGGGCGCTCTCTAAACTCTGTGAATACATTCAAATATCTTGGTGGCCCCATCACATCAAAACAATTTGCGCTGGGGCACTTAGAAAACTAGGATACATAAAAGGAACACTCAAGCACCCTACCAAGGACAGCAAATTAACCGCGTATCAATCGCTCGTCAGATCATTGCTAGAGTACGCCTCAGAGTTATGGTCACCCTATACTGCACTTGACATAACTATGATCGAGGGCATACAGAAAAAAGTAATACGGTTTATATTCGGCCGGTATGACCGCAATTTTTCTCCTTAATCTCACGCATGTTCATTGTCGTTAAAACCCCTTGTTTTTCGACGTACACTTGATCGTGTCACTCTGCTACATAAGATTGTACATAGCCGCAGTTGCATTGAAGCATCAATTACTTTTTGTCATTCAGCACGATGATCCACACGCCGATCTCATCCACTCAACATTGTTCCCTTCCAGCCATTTGTAAATTGCTTTAGGCATTCCTTTTTTCCAGCCGTTGTTGAGATTTGGAGCAACCTAGATGGCCCCCTGTGCTAAAAACCATTTGAACTGTTTTTGAAAGAACTGCCTAACCATATTTTTTATATGTTTTAAATGCTTTCTATGTTTCTGTGGTGTTCCTTAATGCGTGTTCTTTTCTTTTCCTGATGTACCCATTCCTGATGATGATGACATCTGGATTTTAATGGCGCAAGGCCAGCTAAGGGCAAAGAGCGCCAAACAAAAGTGATTTCATGACAGCGATGTGAAAGTAAAAGTAGAGGGTTTCAGTAAACATACACAAATTAAAACAAGCTAATGATGATGACTGGTGTAAAGGGCCAGGTTGTCATGATGCATGATAAGAGATGAGATGTAAAAAATTGACATCGGTGAGAAACTTAAAAACAAGCTTGGTGGAAAACATGGGCTCGTCTCCTAGAAAGTACAATGGGTGAAGCGGAACGTGTTGTCTGTATAGTTGTGGGAAGTGTTTGCGTCGTGTTGTGTCAAGTGCCTTGTATTGGATGAGTACGTAGATTACGGATAGGCCCTCTCCACACCTGCTTCACATCGGTCTTGGAGATCCAGTGAGCAAGTGCGAGTGTGTTGCATGTGTGTGGCCTATCCGTAACCTTGCTAGGGTCACTTCAGTGTGTCTGTTGTGTGAGTCAGTTGTGTATTGTCCCAAGTGTGGCTTTATTACATGTAGCTTGTTGTCTGACTGTTCACTCCAGTGTGTTTGCCATGTTTTACGTAGGTGTTGTCTGATGACTGGCTTCATGTCAGTGTACGGTATTGTTGCTATGTCTAGAGTGTTTCTCAGTGCAGCAACAGCGGCCATTTTATCAGCAAACTCATTGCCCGTGATGCCAGCGTGGCCTGGAACCCAGCAGATGGTAACATTCAGACCTGATGCATACGCCGACATCAAAGATTTAAAAACCAGATTGACAATGTAATTTTTGGAAGACCTTTGGGATGATAATGTACGCACGACGCTTAGTGAATCTGTGAAAATGATGAAGTTTGCGATATTATGTTCATTGATGTGATTTAAAACAAGGAGTATACCATATGCATCCGCTGTAAAAATGCTAGAATTCACATGCATGGTTTTACAAGCACTGAAATTGGGTCCGTGTGCAGCACAAGACACCGCAATGGATGTTTTTGAAGCATCAGTAAAAACGTCTGTTGCCTCATATTTCGCCTGAAGATACATGAAATGCTGCAAAACGGCAGTTGTGGGCACCATGTTTTTCTTAAATTGCGTAAACGACAAATCACACAATACATGACGAAGATGCCACGAGGTATTGGATTAAAGAGAGATGTTGTAAAAGTGTCTAAAAACGAGACAGAAAGTTCAGAGGCTTTCTCCCTCGCCCTAAGCGAGAAAGGCACAGAAATAGATGGACGATTTAAAAACAGTTGAGATGTAGATGTGTCGTTTATTATAGACTTAATGGGATGATGAGACATTCATGAAACTTTAAAAGCATATAGCAAATCGACATACTCGCGCTGGTACCCCTGGCACCATCTGTCACACTCGAAGTACAGACTTTGCACGGGGCTAGACCGGAAATCACCAGACGCAAGTCGTAGGCCCAAGTGCTGCACTGGGTCGAGCATTTTCAAAGCAGTTTCCCTTCCTGAACCATACAAAACACTCCCATATTCTAACCTCGAGCCTACCAGGCTGGTAAGCACTCGCAGCAGAAGTTGTTTGTCACCACCGTACGAGTGATGCGACAAGACCTTTAGAATATTCAGTGTTTTAATACATTTTTGTTTTAGTTGTCTGATATGAGGGATAAAGGAAAGTTTTTCATCGAGGACTATACCTAGGAACTTGTGTTCTTTTTTGACCGGTATCGAGACACCATGCAGTTTGATGTCTGGATCTCGCCTGATCCCACGCCTTTTGGAGAACACAACACAAGTGCTCTTAACTGGGTTTAGCTTAAAACCGTTCTGATCAGCCCAGCCAGCTAGCTTATTAATAACAAGCTGGACTTGGCGTTAAGAACTTGTGTTCTTTTTTGACCGGTATCGAGACACCATGCAGTTTGATGTCTGGATCTCGCCTGATCCCACGCCTTTTGGAGAACACAACACAAGTGCTCTTAACTGGGTTTAGCTTAAAACCGTTCTGATCAGCCCAGCCAGCTAGTTTATTAACAACAAGCTGGACTTGGCGTTCACAAATTGACATATTACACGACTTAAAAGATATTTAGACATCATCTACATACATTGTACAGGAAATGGTTGGTGGCAACGCCTTTCGAAGTGAGTTCATTTTGACTATGAACAACGTACAACTCAAAACGCCACCTTGAGGCACACCATTTTCCTGCACAAAAACATTTGAAAGGGCAGTACCAACTCTTACATGAAAGGTTCGTTCTGCCAGGTAGCTATAAAGAGCGTTAAACATATTGCCCGAAACACGGAATGATTTCGGGTCGCTAAGTATCCCGTATCGCCAAGCGGTGTCGTAGGCTTTCTCAAGATCAAAAAAGACCGCAGCACAAAACTGTTTGTGGAGAAAGGCATCCTTTAGATACGACACAAGGGCGACGAGTTGGTCGTTTGTGGATCGCCCCACCCTGAAGCCGGCCTGGCAGCTCTCGAGAAGACCATTGTATTCTAAGAAGTACACGAGTCTCCTGTTAATCATCTTCTCGAGAAACTTGCACAGGCAGCTGGTGAGGGCGATGGGTCGGTAACTGGCGGGAGAAGACGGGTCCTTACCCTCCTTCAGGAACCCCAATACAATAGCCTCCCTCGAAGATTTCGGAATGTGCCCCGAAAGCCATATGTTCTATAAGTGTAGGAGTAATTCAAGAGTATCTGGGTGTAGGTGTTGTATCATTGTGTATGTAATCTGATCTGCGCCTGGAGCTGAAGGTCTACATGTGCTCAGGGCACCCTTCAGCTCACAGAGAGTAAATTCACAGTTGTAACCAGATTTTGACCTGTTATTATCATAAAAGGACTTCTTTTCACAAGCAGTTTTATGTCTCAGGAAAGTGTTTGTGTAGTGTGCAGAGCTGGAAACGTGTTGAAAGTGTTGTGCAAGTGTGTTAGCCTGGTCTTCCAGTGTGTCCCCTGTTGTACTAACCAGGGGCAGGCTGTGTGTCTGTTGTCCTTTTAGTTTTCGTATTCGTGTCCAGAATTTGCGTGTGGCTGTGTATGAGTTAATAGATGTAAGGAAGGTGCGCCAACTCTCTCGTTTTGCCTCACGGCGCAGACGTTTTCCTAACGCCTTGGCCCGTTTGAACAAAATAAGGTTGCCCGACGTGGGGTACCGTCGAAGGATACCCCACGCCTTGTTCTGGGCCTCTCGCGCCCGCCTACAGTCCTCATTCCACCACGGCCTCCTCTGATTGCGGGCGGCACCAGAGGCGTGGGGAATGGACTTCTCGGCGGAGTCGAGGATGTGCGCCGTGAGGAGTTGGGTAGCTTCTTCAACGTGTAGTTTCAATGGATGTGTGGTGTAGTTTAGATGTTTCTGTAAATGTACTCCAGTTCGCTCTATCTTCATTGAACCTGTTATGGGAAGATGGACTGCTCGGGCCTTTACCTAAGTATGTTAATGTGGTTGGGAAGTGGTGACTACCATATGGGTTAGTGAAGGAAAGTTTGACATCCACCTAAATGCAGCCATACGGCTACAAAGGAAAGCTATACAGCTTTCTCAGAAACTTCGCAGTTGAAGAAAAATTCGTCCTGGTCCAGGATTGTCCTGGATTGTCCTGGAAAAATTCGTCATGGTCATCCTGGACCAGGACGAATTTTTCTTCAACTGCGAAGTTTCTGAGAAAGCTGTATAGCTCTCCTTTCTAGCCGTATGGCTGCATTTAGGTGGATGTCAAACTTTCCGTCACAGAAACTTACTCCACCTTGGGGATTTCCCCTAAATCTGGTCGATTAACTACCATATGGGTTAGTGCCAACGTTCCATTCTAGAGATGGAAAGGGTACTGCAGAGCCAATCGCCAAATCAAGGTGTGAATAACTGTTGTGTCCTATATTATGGTATGTAGTATTGTTTGTATTGAATAGACATGCTCCCGAAGATGTTAGATATTTTTCGATAAGGCGACCTGGGGCATCTGTGCGAGCAGAGCCCCAAAGAGAGTTATGTGCGTTGAGGTAGCCTAAAAGAATGAAAGGTGTGGGTAGCTGATCCACAAGGCCCTCGAAATCCGAGCTCAAGAGCTGGAAATCAGGAGGGATGTAAACTGAGCATAGAGTTATTACCCTATTAAAAATTATAGTACGAATGGCAACAGCCTCAAGGACGGTCTGTAACAGGATAGAATGACACGCCAAGGACTTTCGGACAATGATGGCCACACCCCCGGAAGATGTACCACCACCAACCCTGTCCTTCCTAAATACCTGGTAACTATTAAAAAAGTTTGTATGTCTGGAATTTAAGTGTGGTTCTTGTATACACATGACACTTGGCTGATGGGAATGTAGTAACTCATAAACATCATCAAGATTTTTAAGAAGGCCTCTGCAGTTTCATTGCATGATATTTTCTCTTCCCATTATTGAAGTTTAGATCTACTGGAGTATGTGTGTGTTTACGTGTCGGCTTTCGGGGCTTGTACTCTTAGAATGGAGTTTTTCATTTTTTCTACTGACCTGGGCGCCGGAGCCCGTTCCTTCCGCTGTGGTGCATGCCGGAACGGCTCGACGTCTAGGTCGTCATCTGAGGGCAAGGGGGTGCCCAGCGGACTGGGCTCTAGACTTGGACTGGGCACCCTTTGCGGTGCCCTTCGTTTTGGTCGCGACCGCCGAGGGCGTCAGGACCGCCCCGGGTGGCACAGGCGGTGCGGCTGTCATGAATGGGCCTAGGACCAGCTAGAAAGTCACGAGTCGGTATTACGTGTGCAAGTAGGGATAGGTTTATGCGTGCAAAATGAGAGCAGAAGGTAAGAGAGTAACGGAAACACAGATCGGAAACGAGACTACAGGAAAGAGCGTTAAATGCGGTAGCAGGCTAACGAAAACTGTTCGCTAAAGAGAGCAAGGGAGGAAACGTCCTACATGGTCAGGATGCGCAGCAGTCCAACGAGGTTTCCTCACGAAGTACGTGGGATAGGCCGATGCACCACGGCGCGGCTTGCTCGCTGAGGAGTCTCACGTCACGTCGGGTCCGGACACGGGACAGCGGCCGGACGTCAGAGACCGTGCACTGTGGTTGACGGCTCGATGGCCCAGCGGCGGTTGTGAGCCGGTGTTTCCCCGAACCGCGCTCTCTGGCCCAGCGCGTCACCCGATCCAGGCACGGGCCAGCAGACAGACTTCGGTAACCGGACCAGCGGCCGACGGCTCTCCGGCGACAGCAGCGGTTGAGACCCTGGCTTCTAGCTCCAAGCGATCACAGGGCCGCGCTCACTCGCCCAGCACGTCAAATGCGTCCGCTGAACCCTTGCTGATTCGATTCTTCTGCCCGCACTCGATGCAGCTGCGCGCTCGGTCCCTTCTTCCTCGTCTTTCACAGGCACTTCATCACAATGACCCCGGGTTTAAGAAAGTTGTTGGGAAGCAACAACTATTCTATAAAAAGAACAGTCATTTAGAGGCGCGGAGAAGTTCCGGGGAAGCACAATAAAGTCCACAGTTCACGGCAGCACGATCAGTCACAATAGAACACTTAAAATGCGCAACGCACGAACTTACAGAAGAAAAAATACAAACTGAGTAAAGAAACAAAGTGACGTCAAAAACAATCGAAGAACACACTATATACAAAAGACGGGTGGCAGGCGAGGATTAACCCTACCCATGTTGGCAGCCCCTGCATCGCCAGTCCGGTAGTGACCGGCTTCAAGAAGACCAGTGCGTCAGTGGCTTGTCTCTTAGATCCTAAGATTCTGTACCAAGTTCGCGAAATGGTCTTTGCGGCCTCGTAGTCGTTTCATTGTCGCATCGGACGGATTCTTTCGCTGCCCGACCTTGGTGTTCTTGTAATGGCTGGACGTATCATGTGGGCGACCTTCTGACTTGTTAACGATGATTCGGGTGTGATGAAACGGCGGCGACTGAGTGAATACGTTTTTGTACGTGGTTTCACAGTCTAGCCGTTGGACCGTCGACTTGGTAAATGTATCGTTGGACATGTGCGATGACGTTTTGCTCTTGAAAGTTTCTTGGTCTGTAACGTCTACGCCTTGGGTACAGCAAGTTGGCATGTCTCCTGCTAGTGCCGAAGGTCCCGTCTTTCTTTTGTGTACATTATGCGGACAGGTTCCGCACATTCTGACAAAGTGTCGTACGTCTCGACGCAGGTCTGGCCAAAAATACTCTTGCATAACGCGGTCGGTCGTCCTTCGGACACCTTGGTGCCCCGCCAAGGTGTTCTCATGGGCTACTCGAAGGATTTCTTCCCGCAGTCTCTTTGGAACGACGACTTGTTCAAATTCTCTGCCGGAGGCAAGCTGGTATTGGCGGCATAAAACGTTGTCGGATTGAAGAAACGAGTACCTCTGTCCTTTTGCCAATAAAAACGTCTTCCGCAACTTCCGGAAGCAACATCGGAGGGTCGGGTCTCGCCGTTGTTCTTCGGCCAGCTCTCCTCTTGGGATGTCGGCGCACCCGATTAAAGGCACAGTTAGAGGCGTAACCTTTTCCTTCTCTGTATTTGCGACAGCCGAAGCCAACCGATCGGTGGGCAGCTGAGTGGCTATTGCGGCCAGTGCCACACGTGGGTCATGTTTCCCTTTGAGCGGCCAGTAGGGATCTGGCATGTGAGATTCCCTCACACCTGGAATATTCCCGATCACGACATCATAATTAGCTTGTCCAGGCAAGCGGCGGTAACCTCGCCTACAAAGTACGGGGTCTGGACGTATATGTGGGCCTCCGGGAGCTTCTTGACGGTCCCGTCCAAGAGCATTAACCGGGTGGTTTTTCCCGTTAACTAGGTTTCTGCGACCAAGTCGCGTCGGACAAGAACGGTATTACTACCCGTGTCCCGCAAAACGGTGACAGGCTGTCCGAATAATCGCCCTTCGACCACTGGCATCCCTTCGGCTAGGCAAGAATGTTCTTTTACGATGCCACAAGAATACTTGGTACAAGCATTCTCATCGTGCTTGTCATCGAACTTGATACACTGCGGTTGAGCTTCCCGTGGCTCAGTGAGGGCACAAGCAGCAACCTGCTCTGTTCCACTAAACCCATGTCCGTAGTGCTCAGCTTTATGCCCGTGGAGACCACGCGTAGCGCGACTTGCCGGTTCTCTCACGGAGTTGCGGCACTCTCGTGCACGGTGCCCTGGGCGGTCGCACAGAAAGCATTTCGGTGACGCTTTCGTTTGGGCGTCTTCCGCGACTTTAGTTGTATCCCGGGCGTCATAGGAGACCTTCCCGAGGTTCGACAAGTTTTGCGCATCGAGGAAACGATCCGTCGCGTCGGCAAGGTCGCTCAGCGTTTTGCACTCGCGTTCTTTCAAGAAAATCACGAGTTTAGGATGGCAGCAGCTGATGAATTGTTCCCCGATGATATGGTCACGGAGAGCCTCGAACGTTTTCTGAATGTTCGCCATCTCTACCCAATGGTCAAAATAACCGGTGAGTCTCGCTGCAAGCTGTTTTCCGGTTTCACCATCCTCCGCCCGCGCTTTCCTGAATTTTTCCTGATAGCCTTGGGCTGTAAACCGGAAACGCTGAAGCAACCCCTTCTTTACTTTACCGTAGTCAAGAGAGTCTTCTGCGGTCATTCGGCCAATAATGGTAAGCGCCTCTCCACTTAAGCACATGCTTACTGCAAGAGCCCATTTGTCTTGCGGCCATTGTTGCCCTGTTGCTACGCGTTCAAATCGTTGCAAGTACGCGTGCAAGTCGTCGCGCTTCTCGTCAAACAGAGGAAGCAATTTCTGCGGGTTGATCGCATTCATGGTGGCAAGAGCTTCATTTCCCGCGGCGGGATTTCATTGGTTTGCACCGCCCTCTTGGAGTCGGATTCGTAAAAGTAGCAGTTCTTTCTCCCTTTCCGCGGCTTCTTTTGCTCTTTCTGCAGCTTCCTTATCCCTTTCCGCGGCTTCTTTTGCTCTTTCTGCGGCTTCTCTTGCCCTTTCTGCAGCTTCCTTCTCCCTTTCAGCTGCTTCTCGGCTAGCTTCCGTCTCAGCGGCCCTTGCGGCACGCTGCTCAGCACGTTCGCTATCTACCCAAGCCCTAAGTTCTTAACCCGAAAGCCCCAGCTGAGTTCCCGCAGCAATTAACTTCTCAATGTCCATGCTTTCTAGCTAACCTTACAGGCGCGTTCGCGGCTTACCGACTCCTTTCAGCGGATGTTAAGTATCCTGGCAGGCTCGCCACTTTTTGTCATGAATGGGCCTAGGACCAGCTAGAAAGTCACGAGTCGGTATTACGTGCGCAAGTAGGGATAGGTTTATGCGTGGAAAATGAGAGCAGAAGGTAAGAGAGTAACGGAAACACAGATCGGAAACGAGACTACAGGAAAGAGCGTTAAATGCGGTAGCAGGCTAACGAAAACTGTTCGCTAAAGAGAGCAAGGGAGGAAACGTCCTACATGGTCAGGATGCGCAGCAGTCCAACGAGGTCTCCTCACGAAGTACGTGGGATCGGCCGATGCACCACGGCGCGGCTTGCTCGCTGAGGAGTCTCACGTCACGTCGGGTCCGGACACGGGACAGCGGCCGGACGTCAGGGACCGTGCACTGTGGTTGACGGCTCGATGGCCCAGCGGCGGTTGTGAGCCGGTGTTTCCCCGAACCGCGCTCTCTGGCCCAGCGCGTCACCCGATCCAGGCACGGGCCAGCAGACAGACTTCGGTAACCGGACCAGCGGCCGACGGCTCTCCGGCGACAGCAGCGGTTGAGACCCTGGCTTCTAGCTCCAAGCGATCACAGGGCCGCGCTCACTCGCCCAGCACGTCAAATGCGTCCGCTGAACCCTTGCTGATTCGATACTTCTGCCCGCACTCGATGCAGCTGCGCGCTCGGTCCCTTCTTCCTCGTCTTTCACAGGCACTTCATCACAGCGGCGGAGGTGGGAACTGCTGCGGTTTCCTCCAGCTCCATCTCCTCCGGGCCCTCGCAGGTGCTTCGGGCCGGTGGAGAGGAGGAAACAGTGGGTGCAGCAGCATCCCCACGAGACGTGGTTGCCACCACAGCCGCTGCGGGCTCAGCGAGCGGTGCGGAGGCGGGTTGGGCTGCCTGAGGCAACCCAGAGGGGGGTGGGGGCGGGACCAAGTCCGACTCGCGGTACTGGGTCCCCGCCGAAACAAGACGCCGCTCCACCCCCCGGCGAGCTGCGTCGGCGTACCTCCCCAGGGGGAAAGAGGCGAACCTCTTTCGCGCCTTAGGGAATGAGATGTTCTCGGTAACTTTTACGTGGATTATCTTCTTCTCCTAGGTAGGTAGGTAGCTAGGCGGGCGGGCGGGCGGGCGGGCGGGCGGGCGGGCGGGCGGGCGGGCGGGCAGGCAGGCAGGCAGGCAGGCAGGCAGGCAGGCAGGCAGGCAGGCAGGCAGGCAGGCAGGCAGGCAGGCAGGCAGGCAGGCAGGCAGGCAGGCAGGCAGGCAGGCAGGCAGGCAGGCAGGCAGGCAGGCAGGCAGGCAGGCAGGCAGGCAGGCAGGCAGGCAGGCAGGCAGGCAGGCAGGCAGGCAGGCAGGCAGGCAGGCAGGCAGGCAGGCAGGCAGGCAGGCAGGCAGGCAGGCAGGCAGGCAGGCAGGCAGGCAGGCAGGCAGGCAGGCAGGCAGGCAGGCAGGCAGGCAGGCAGGCAGGCAGGCAGGCAGGCAGGCAGGCAGGCAGGCAGGCAGGCAGGCAGGCAGGCAGGCAGGCAGGCAGGCAGGCAGGCAGGCAGGCAGGCAGGCAGGCAGGCAGGCAGGCAGGCAGGCAGGCAGGCAGGCAGGCAGGCAGGCAGGCAGGCAGGCAGGCAGGCAGGCAGGCAGGCAGGCAGGCAGGCAGGCAGGCAGGCAGGCAGGCAGGCAGGCAGGCAGGCAGGCAGGCAGGCAGGCAGGCAGGCAGGCAGGCAGGCAGGCAGGCAGGCAGGCAGGCAGGCAGGCAGGCAGGCAGGCAGGCAGGCAGGCAGGCAGGCAGGCAGGCAGGCAGGCAGGCAGGCAGGCAGGCAGGCAGGCAGGCAGGCAGGCAGGCAGGCAGGCAGGCAGGCAGGCAGGCAGGCAGGCAGGCAGGCAGGCAGGCAGGCAGGCAGGCAGGCAGGCAGGCAGGCAGGCAGGCAGGCAGGCAGGCAGGCAGGCAGGCAGGCAGGCAGGCAGGCAGGCAGGCAGGCAGGCAGGCAGGCAGGCAGGCAGGCAGGCAGGCAGGCAGGCAGGCAGGCAGGCAGGCAGGCAGGCAGGCAGGCAGGCAGGCAGGCAGGCAGGCAGGCAGGCAGGCAGGCAGGCAGGCAGGCAGGCAGGCAGGCAGGCAGGCAGGCAGGCAGGCAGGCAGGCAGGCAGGCAGGCAGGCAGGCAGGCAGGCAGGCAGGCAGGCAGGCAGGCAGGCAGGCAGGCAGGCAGGCAGGCAGGCAGGCAGGCAGGCAGGCAGGCAGGCAGGCAGGCAGGCAGGCAGGCAGGCAGGCAGGCAGGCAGGCAGGCAGGCAGGCAGGCAGGCAGGCAGGCAGGCAGGCAGGCAGGCAGGCAGGCAGGCAGGCAGGCAGGCAGGCAGGCAGGCAGGCAGGCAGGCAGGCAGGCAGGCAGGCAGGCAGGCAGGCAGGCAGGCAGGCAGGCAGGCAGGCAGGCAGGCAGGCAGGCAGGCAGGCAGGCAGGCAGGCAGGCAGGCAGGCAGGCAGGCAGGCAGGCAGGCAGGCAGGCAGGCAGGCAGGCAGGCAGGCAGGCAGGCAGGCAGGCAGGCAGGCAGGCAGGCAGGCAGGCAGGCAGGCAGGCAGGCAGGCAGGCAGGCAGGCAGGCAGGCAGGCAGGCAGGCAGGCAGGCAGGCAGGCAGGCAGGCAGGCAGGCAGGCAGGCAGGCAGGCAGGCAGGCAGGCAGGCAGGCAGGCAGGCAGGCAGGCAGGCAGGCAGGCAGGCAGGCAGGCAGGCAGGCAGGCAGGCAGGCAGGCAGGCAGGCAGGCAGGCAGGCAGGCAGGCAGGCAGGCAGGCAGGCAGGCAGGCAGGCAGGCAGGCAGGCAGGCAGGCAGGCAGGCAGGCAGGCAGGCAGGCAGGCAGGCAGGCAGGCAGGCAGGCAGGCAGGCAGGCAGGCAGGCAGGCAGGCAGGCAGGCAGGCAGGCAGGCAGGCAGGCAGGCAGGCAGGCAGGCAGGCAGGCAGGCAGGCAGGCAGGCAGGCAGGCAGGCAGGCAGGCAGGCAGGCAGGCAGGCAGGCAGGCAGGCAGGCAGGCAGGCAGGCAGGCAGGCAGGCAGGCAGGCAGGCAGGCAGGCAGGCAGGCAGGCAGGCAGGCAGGCAGGCAGGCAGGCAGGCAGGCAGGCAGGCAGGCAGGCAGGCAGGCAGGCAGGCAGGCAGGCAGGCAGGCAGGCAGGCAGGCAGGCAGGCAGGCAGGCAGGCAGGCAGGCAGGCAGGCAGGCAGGCAGGCAGGCAGGCAGGCAGGCAGGCAGGCAGGCAGGCAGGCAGGCAGGCAGGCAGGCAGGCAGGCAGGCAGGCAGGCAGGCAGGCAGGCAGGCAGGCAGGCAGGCAGGCAGGCAGGCAGGCAGGCAGGCAGGCAGGCAGGCAGGCAGGCAGGCAGGCAGGCAGGCAGGCAGGCAGGCAGGCAGGCAGGCAGGCAGGCAGGCAGGCAGGCAGGCAGGCAGGCAGGCAGGCAGGCAGGCAGGCAGGCAGGCAGGCAGGCAGGCAGGCAGGCAGGCAGGCAGGCAGGCAGGCAGGCAGGCAGGCAGGCAGGCAGGCAGGCAGGCAGGCAGGCAGGCAGGCAGGCAGGCAGGCAGGCAGGCAGGCAGGCAGGCAGGCAGGCAGGCAGGCAGGCAGGCAGGCAGGCAGGCAGGCAGGCAGGCAGGCAGGCAGGCAGGCAGGCAGGCAGGCAGGCAGGCAGGCAGGCAGGCAGGCAGGCAGGCAGGCAGGCAGGCAGGCAGGCAGGCAGGCAGGCAGGCAGGCAGGCAGGCAGGCAGGCAGGCAGGCAGGCAGGCAGGCAGGCAGGCAGGCAGGCAGGCAGGCAGGCAGGCAGGCAGGCAGGCAGGCAGGCAGGCAGGCAGGCAGGCAGGCAGGCAGGCAGGCAGGCAGGCAGGCAGGCAGGCAGGCAGGCAGGCAGGCAGGCAGGCAGGCAGGCAGGCAGGCAGGCAGGCAGGCAGGCAGGCAGGCAGGCAGGCAGGCAGGCAGGCAGGCAGGCAGGCAGGCAGGCAGGCAGGCAGGCAGGCAGGCAGGCAGGCAGGCAGGCAGGCAGGCAGGCAGGCAGGCAGGCAGGCAGGCAGGCAGGCAGGCAGGCAGGCAGGCAGGCAGGCAGGCAGGCAGGCAGGCAGGCAGGCAGGCAGGCAGGCAGGCAGGCAGGCAGGCAGGCAGGCAGGCAGGCAGGCAGGCAGGCAGGCAGGCAGGCAGGCAGGCAGGCAGGCAGGCAGGCAGGCAGGCAGGCAGGCAGGCAGGCAGGCAGGCAGGCAGGCAGGCAGGCAGGCAGGCAGGCAGGCAGGCAGGCAGGCAGGCAGGCAGGCAGGCAGGCAGGCAGGCAGGCAGGCAGGCAGGCAGGCAGGCAGGCAGGCAGGCAGGCAGGCAGGCAGGCAGGCAGGCAGGCAGGCAGGCAGGCAGGCAGGCAGGCAGGCAGGCAGGCAGGCAGGCAGGCAGGCAGGCAGGCAGGCAGGCAGGCAGGCAGGCAGGCAGGCAGGCAGGCAGGCAGGCAGGCAGGCAGGCAGGCAGGCA
This sequence comes from Haemaphysalis longicornis, assembly GCF_048455015.1. Classification (NCBI taxonomy): domain Eukaryota; kingdom Metazoa; phylum Arthropoda; class Arachnida; order Ixodida; family Ixodidae; genus Haemaphysalis; species Haemaphysalis longicornis. The sequence goes on from NW_027526325.1 coordinate 3,697,980, forward strand.
GGCAGGCAGGCAGGCAGGCAGGCAGGCAGGCAGGCAGGCAGGCAGGCAGGCAGGCAGGCAGGCAGGCAGGCAGGCAGGCAGGCAGGCAGGCAGGCAGGCAGGCAGGCAGGCAGGCAGGCAGGCAGGCAGGCAGGCAGGCAGGCAGGCAGGCAGGCAGGCAGGCAGGCAGGCAGGCAGGCAGGCAGGCAGGCAGGCAGGCAGGCAGGCAGGCAGGCAGGCAGGCAGGCAGGCAGGCAGGCAGGCAGGCAGGCAGGCAGGCAGGCAGGCAGGCAGGCAGGCAGGCAGGCAGGCAGGCAGGCAGGCAGGCAGGCAGGCAGGCAGGCAGGCAGGCAGGCAGGCAGGCAGGCAGGCAGGCAGGCAGGCAGGCAGGCAGGCAGGCAGGCAGGCAGGCAGGCAGGCAGGCAGGCAGGCAGGCAGGCAGGCAGGCAGGCAGGCAGGCAGGCAGGCAGGCAGGCAGGCAGGCAGGCAGGCAGGCAGGCAGGCAGGCAGGCAGGCAGGCAGGCAGGCAGGCAGGCAGGCAGGCAGGCAGGCAGGCAGGCAGGCAGGCAGGCAGGCAGGCAGGCAGGCAGGCAGGCAGGCAGGCAGGCAGGCAGGCAGGCAGGCAGGCAGGCAGGCAGGCAGGCAGGCAGGCAGGCAGGCAGGCAGGCAGGCAGGCAGGCAGGCAGGCAGGCAGGCAGGCAGGCAGGCAGGCAGGCAGGCAGGCAGGCAGGCAGGCAGGCAGGCAGGCAGGCAGGCAGGCAGGCAGGCAGGCAGGCAGGCAGGCAGGCAGGCAGGCAGGCAGGCAGGCAGGCAGGCAGGCAGGCAGGCAGGCAGGCAGGCAGGCAGGCAGGCAGGCAGGCAGGCAGGCAGGCAGGCAGGCAGGCAGGCAGGCAGGCAGGCAGGCAGGCAGGCAGGCAGGCAGGCAGGCAGGCAGGCAGGCAGGCAGGCAGGCAGGCAGGCAGGCAGGCAGGCAGGCAGGCAGGCAGGCAGGCAGGCAGGCAGGCAGGCAGGCAGGCAGGCAGGCAGGCAGGCAGGCAGGCAGGCAGGCAGGCAGGCAGGCAGGCAGGCAGGCAGGCAGGCAGGCAGGCAGGCAGGCAGGCAGGCAGGCAGGCAGGCAGGCAGGCAGGCAGGCAGGCAGGCAGGCAGGCAGGCAGGCAGGCAGGCAGGCAGGCAGGCAGGCAGGCAGGCAGGCAGGCAGGCAGGCAGGCAGGCAGGCAGGCAGGCAGGCAGGCAGGCAGGCAGGCAGGCAGGCAGGCAGGCAGGCAGGCAGGCAGGCAGGCAGGCAGGCAGGCAGGCAGGCAGGCAGGCAGGCAGGCAGGCAGGCAGGCAGGCAGGCAGGCAGGCAGGCAGGCAGGCAGGCAGGCAGGCAGGCAGGCAGGCAGGCAGGCAGGCAGGCAGGCAGGCAGGCAGGCAGGCAGGCAGGCAGGCAGGCAGGCAGGCAGGCAGGCAGGCAGGCAGGCAGGCAGGCAGGCAGGCAGGCAGGCAGGCAGGCAGGCAGGCAGGCAGGCAGGCAGGCAGGCAGGCAGGCAGGCAGGCAGGCAGGCAGGCAGGCAGGCAGGCAGGCAGGCAGGCAGGCAGGCAGGCAGGCAGGCAGGCAGGCAGGCAGGCAGGCAGGCAGGCAGGCAGGCAGGCAGGCAGGCAGGCAGGCAGGCAGGCAGGCAGGCAGGCAGGCAGGCAGGCAGGCAGGCAGGCAGGCAGGCAGGCAGGCAGGCAGGCAGGCAGGCAGGCAGGCAGGCAGGCAGGCAGGCAGGCAGGCAGGCAGGCAGGCAGGCAGGCAGGCAGGCAGGCAGGCAGGCAGGCAGGCAGGCAGGCAGGCAGGCAGGCAGGCAGGCAGGCAGGCAGGCAGGCAGGCAGGCAGGCAGGCAGGCAGGCAGGCAGGCAGGCAGGCAGGCAGGCAGGCAGGCAGGCAGGCAGGCAGGCAGGCAGGCAGGCAGGCAGGCAGGCAGGCAGGCAGGCAGGCAGGCAGGCAGGCAGGCAGGCAGGCAGGCAGGCAGGCAGGCAGGCAGGCAGGCAGGCAGGCAGGCAGGCAGGCAGGCAGGCAGGCAGGCAGGCAGGCAGGCAGGCAGGCAGGCAGGCAGGCAGGCAGGCAGGCAGGCAGGCAGGCAGGCAGGCAGGCAGGCAGGCAGGCAGGCAGGCAGGCAGGCAGGCAGGCAGGCAGGCAGGCAGGCAGGCAGGCAGGCAGGCAGGCAGGCAGGCAGGCAGGCAGGCAGGCAGGCAGGCAGGCAGGCAGGCAGGCAGGCAGGCAGGCAGGCAGGCAGGCAGGCAGGCAGGCAGGCAGGCAGGCAGGCAGGCAGGCAGGCAGGCAGGCAGGCAGGCAGGCAGGCAGGCAGGCAGGCAGGCAGGCAGGCAGGCAGGCAGGCAGGCAGGCAGGCAGGCAGGCAGGCAGGCAGGCAGGCAGGCAGGCAGGCAGGCAGGCAGGCAGGCAGGCAGGCAGGCAGGCAGGCAGGCAGGCAGGCAGGCAGGCAGGCAGGCAGGCAGGCAGGCAGGCAGGCAGGCAGGCAGGCAGGCAGGCAGGCAGGCAGGCAGGCAGGCAGGCAGGCAGGCAGGCAGGCAGGCAGGCAGGCAGGCAGGCAGGCAGGCAGGCAGGCAGGCAGGCAGGCAGGCAGGCAGGCAGGCAGGCAGGCAGGCAGGCAGGCAGGCAGGCAGGCAGGCAGGCAGGCAGGCAGGCAGGCAGGCAGGCAGGCAGGCAGGCAGGCAGGCAGGCAGGCAGGCAGGCAGGCAGGCAGGCAGGCAGGCAGGCAGGCAGGCAGGCAGGCAGGCAGGCAGGCAGGCAGGCAGGCAGGCAGGCAGGCAGGCAGGCAGGCAGGCAGGCAGGCAGGCAGGCAGGCAGGCAGGCAGGCAGGCAGGCAGGCAGGCAGGCAGGCAGGCAGGCAGGCAGGCAGGCAGGCAGGCAGGCAGGCAGGCAGGCAGGCAGGCAGGCAGGCAGGCAGGCAGGCAGGCAGGCAGGCAGGCAGGCAGGCAGGCAGGCAGGCAGGCAGGCAGGCAGGCAGGCAGGCAGGCAGGCAGGCAGGCAGGCAGGCAGGCAGGCAGGCAGGCAGGCAGGCAGGCAGGCAGGCAGGCAGGCAGGCAGGCAGGCAGGCAGGCAGGCAGGCAGGCAGGCAGGCAGGCAGGCAGGCAGGCAGGCAGGCAGGCAGGCAGGCAGGCAGGCAGGCAGGCAGGCAGGCAGGCAGGCAGGCAGGCAGGCAGGCAGGCAGGCAGGCAGGCAGGCAGGCAGGCAGGCAGGCAGGCAGGCAGGCAGGCAGGCAGGCAGGCAGGCAGGCAGGCAGGCAGGCAGGCAGGCAGGCAGGCAGGCAGGCAGGCAGGCAGGCAGGCAGGCAGGCAGGCAGGCAGGCAGGCAGGCAGGCAGGCAGGCAGGCAGGCAGGCAGGCAGGCAGGCAGGCAGGCAGGCAGGCAGGCAGGCAGGCAGGCAGGCAGGCAGGCAGGCAGGCAGGCAGGCAGGCAGGCAGGCAGGCAGGCAGGCAGGCAGGCAGGCAGGCAGGCAGGCAGGCAGGCAGGCAGGCAGGCAGGCAGGCAGGCAGGCAGGCAGGCAGGCAGGCAGGCAGGCAGGCAGGCAGGCAGGCAGGCAGGCAGGCAGGCAGGCAGGCAGGCAGGCAGGCAGGCAGGCAGGCAGGCAGGCAGGCAGGCAGGCAGGCAGGCAGGCAGGCAGGCAGGCAGGCAGGCAGGCAGGCAGGCAGGCAGGCAGGCAGGCAGGCAGGCAGGCAGGCAGGCAGGCAGGCAGGCAGGCAGGCAGGCAGGCAGGCAGGCAGGCAGGCAGGCAGGCAGGCAGGCAGGCAGGCAGGCAGGCAGGCAGGCAGGCAGGCAGGCAGGCAGGCAGGCAGGCAGGCAGGCAGGCAGGCAGGCAGGCAGGCAGGCAGGCAGGCAGGCAGGCAGGCAGGCAGGCAGGCAGGCAGGCAGGCAGGCAGGCAGGCAGGCAGGCAGGCAGGCAGGCAGGCAGGCAGGCAGGCAGGCAGGCAGGCAGGCAGGCAGGCAGGCAGGCAGGCAGGCAGGCAGGCAGGCAGGCAGGCAGGCAGGCAGGCAGGCAGGCAGGCAGGCAGGCAGGCAGGCAGGCAGGCAGGCAGGCAGGCAGGCAGGCAGGCAGGCAGGCAGGCAGGCAGGCAGGCAGGCAGGCAGGCAGGCAGGCAGGCAGGCAGGCAGGCAGGCAGGCAGGCAGGCAGGCAGGCAGGCAGGCAGGCAGGCAGGCAGGCAGGCAGGCAGGCAGGCAGGCAGGCAGGCAGGCAGGCAGGCAGGCAGGCAGGCAGGCAGGCAGGCAGGCAGGCAGGCAGGCAGGCAGGCAGGCAGGCAGGCAGGCAGGCAGGCAGGCAGGCAGGCAGGCAGGCAGGCAGGCAGGCAGGCAGGCAGGCAGGCAGGCAGGCAGGCAGGCAGGCAGGCAGGCAGGCAGGCAGGCAGGCAGGCAGGCAGGCAGGCAGGCAGGCAGGCAGGCAGGCAGGCAGGCAGGCAGGCAGGCAGGCAGGCAGGCAGGCAGGCAGGCAGGCAGGCAGGCAGGCAGGCAGGCAGGCAGGCAGGCAGGCAGGCAGGCAGGCAGGCAGGCAGGCAGGCAGGCAGGCAGGCAGGCAGGCAGGCAGGCAGGCAGGCAGGCAGGCAGGCAGGCAGGCAGGCAGGCAGGCAGGCAGGCAGGCAGGCAGGCAGGCAGGCAGGCAGGCAGGCAGGCAGGCAGGCAGGCAGGCAGGCAGGCAGGCAGGCAGGCAGGCAGGCAGGCAGGCAGGCAGGCAGGCAGGCAGGCAGGCAGGCAGGCAGGCAGGCAGGCAGGCAGGCAGGCAGGCAGGCAGGCAGGCAGGCAGGCAGGCAGGCAGGCAGGCAGGCAGGCAGGCAGGCAGGCAGGCAGGCAGGCAGGCAGGCAGGCAGGCAGGCAGGCAGGCAGGCAGGCAGGCAGGCAGGCAGGCAGGCAGGCAGGCAGGCAGGCAGGCAGGCAGGCAGGCAGGCAGGCAGGCAGGCAGGCAGGCAGGCAGGCAGGCAGGCAGGCAGGCAGGCAGGCAGGCAGGCAGGCAGGCAGGCAGGCAGGCAGGCAGGCAGGCAGGCAGGCAGGCAGGCAGGCAGGCAGGCAGGCAGGCAGGCAGGCAGGCAGGCAGGCAGGCAGGCAGGCAGGCAGGCAGGCAGGCAGGCAGGCAGGCAGGCAGGCAGGCAGGCAGGCAGGCAGGCAGGCAGGCAGGCAGGCAGGCAGGCAGGCAGGCAGGCAGGCAGGCAGGCAGGCAGGCAGGCAGGCAGGCAGGCAGGCAGGCAGGCAGGCAGGCAGGCAGGCAGGCAGGCAGGCAGGCAGGCAGGCAGGCAGGCAGGCAGGCAGGCAGGCAGGCAGGCAGGCAGGCAGGCAGGCAGGCAGGCAGGCAGGCAGGCAGGCAGGCAGGCAGGCAGGCAGGCAGGCAGGCAGGCAGGCAGGCAGGCAGGCAGGCAGGCAGGCAGGCAGGCAGGCAGGCAGGCAGGCAGGCAGGCAGGCAGGCAGGCAGGCAGGCAGGCAGGCAGGCAGGCAGGCAGGCAGGCAGGCAGGCAGGCAGGCAGGCAGGCAGGCAGGCAGGCAGGCAGGCAGGCAGGCAGGCAGGCAGGCAGGCAGGCAGGCAGGCAGGCAGGCAGGCAGGCAGGCAGGCAGGCAGGCAGGCAGGCAGGCAGGCAGGCAGGCAGGCAGGCAGGCAGGCAGGCAGGCAGGCAGGCAGGCAGGCAGGCAGGCAGGCAGGCAGGCAGGCAGGCAGGCAGGCAGGCAGGCAGGCAGGCAGGCAGGCAGGCAGGCAGGCAGGCAGGCAGGCAGGCAGGCAGGCAGGCAGGCAGGCAGGCAGGCAGGCAGGCAGGCAGGCAGGCAGGCAGGCAGGCAGGCAGGCAGGCAGGCAGGCAGGCAGGCAGGCAGGCAGGCAGGCAGGCAGGCAGGCAGGCAGGCAGGCAGGCAGGCAGGCAGGCAGGCAGGCAGGCAGGCAGGCAGGCAGGCAGGCAGGCAGGCAGGCAGGCAGGCAGGCAGGCAGGCAGGCAGGCAGGCAGGCAGGCAGGCAGGCAGGCAGGCAGGCAGGCAGGCAGGCAGGCAGGCAGGCAGGCAGGCAGGCAGGCAGGCAGGCAGGCAGGCAGGCAGGCAGGCAGGCAGGCAGGCAGGCAGGCAGGCAGGCAGGCAGGCAGGCAGGCAGGCAGGCAGGCAGGCAGGCAGGCAGGCAGGCAGGCAGGCAGGCAGGCAGGCAGGCAGGCAGGCAGGCAGGCAGGCAGGCAGGCAGGCAGGCAGGCAGGCAGGCAGGCAGGCAGGCAGGCAGGCAGGCAGGCAGGCAGGCAGGCAGGCAGGCAGGCAGGCAGGCAGGCAGGCAGGCAGGCAGGCAGGCAGGCAGGCAGGCAGGCAGGCAGGCAGGCAGGCAGGCAGGCAGGCAGGCAGGCAGGCAGGCAGGCAGGCAGGCAGGCAGGCAGGCAGGCAGGCAGGCAGGCAGGCAGGCAGGCAGGCAGGCAGGCAGGCAGGCAGGCAGGCAGGCAGGCAGGCAGGCAGGCAGGCAGGCAGGCAGGCAGGCAGGCAGGCAGGCAGGCAGGCAGGCAGGCAGGCAGGCAGGCAGGCAGGCAGGCAGGCAGGCAGGCAGGCAGGCAGGCAGGCAGGCAGGCAGGCAGGCAGGCAGGCAGGCAGGCAGGCAGGCAGGCAGGCAGGCAGGCAGGCAGGCAGGCAGGCAGGCAGGCAGGCAGGCAGGCAGGCAGGCAGGCAGGCAGGCAGGCAGGCAGGCAGGCAGGCAGGCAGGCAGGCAGGCAGGCAGGCAGGCAGGCAGGCAGGCAGGCAGGCAGGCAGGCAGGCAGGCAGGCAGGCAGGCAGGCAGGCAGGCAGGCAGGCAGGCAGGCAGGCAGGCAGGCAGGCAGGCAGGCAGGCAGGCAGGCAGGCAGGCAGGCAGGCAGGCAGGCAGGCAGGCAGGCAGGCAGGCAGGCAGGCAGGCAGGCAGGCAGGCAGGCAGGCAGGCAGGCAGGCAGGCAGGCAGGCAGGCAGGCAGGCAGGCAGGCAGGCAGGCAGGCAGGCAGGCAGGCAGGCAGGCAGGCAGGCAGGCAGGCAGGCAGGCAGGCAGGCAGGCAGGCAGGCAGGCAGGCAGGCAGGCAGGCAGGCAGGCAGGCAGGCAGGCAGGCAGGCAGGCAGGCAGGCAGGCAGGCAGGCAGGCAGGCAGGCAGGCAGGCAGGCAGGCAGGCAGGCAGGCAGGCAGGCAGGCAGGCAGGCAGGCAGGCAGGCAGGCAGGCAGGCAGGCAGGCAGGCAGGCAGGCAGGCAGGCAGGCAGGCAGGCAGGCAGGCAGGCAGGCAGGCAGGCAGGCAGGCAGGCAGGCAGGCAGGCAGGCAGGCAGGCAGGCAGGCAGGCAGGCAGGCAGGCAGGCAGGCAGGCAGGCAGGCAGGCAGGCAGGCAGGCAGGCAGGCAGGCAGGCAGGCAGGCAGGCAGGCAGGCAGGCAGGCAGGCAGGCAGGCAGGCAGGCAGGCAGGCAGGGCAGGCAGGCAGGCAGGCAGGCAGGCAGGCAGGCAGGCAGGCAGGCAGGCAGGCAGGCAGGCAGGCAGGCAGGCAGGCAGGCAGGCAGGCAGGCAGGCAGCAGGCAGGCAGGCAGGCAGGCAGGCAGGCAGGCAGGCAGGCAGGCAGGCAGGCAGGCAGGCAGGCAGGCAGGCAGGCAGGCAGGCAGGCAGGCAGGCAGGCAGGCAGGCAGGCAGGCAGGCAGGCAGGCAGGCAGGCAGGCAGGCAGGCAGGCAGGCAGGCAGGCAGGCAGGCAGGCAGGCAGGCAGGCAGGCAGGCAGGCAGGCAGGCAGGCAGGCAGGCAGGCAGGCAGGCAGGCAGGCAGGCAGGCAGGCAGGCAGGCAGGCAGGCAGGCAGGCAGGCAGGCAGGCAGGCAGGCAGGCAGGCAGGCAGGCAGGCAGGCAGGCAGGCAGGCAGGCAGGCAGGCAGGCAGGCAGGCAGGCAGGCAGGCAGGCAGGCAGGCAGGCAGGCAGGCAGGCAGGCAGGCAGGCAGGCAGGCAGGCAGGCAGGCAGGCAGGCAGGCAGGCAGGCAGGCAGGCAGGCAGGCAGGCAGGCAGGCAGGCAGGCAGGCAGGCAGGCAGGCAGGCAGGCAGGCAGGCAGGCAGGCAGGCAGGCAGGCAGGCAGGCAGGCAGGCAGGCAGGCAGGCAGGCAGGCAGGCAGGCAGGCAGGCAGGCAGGCAGGCAGGCAGGCAGGC